>NW_017189796.1:2500-248380 GCF_001704415.2 Capra hircus | reverse complement strand
CACAGCAAACACAGCTGGGCCTGGGGTCCGTCAAGCACCGCCCAGCGAGGACGCCCGTGGGCCCTGGACACCCCAGGGGCTCAGCCTGTGGGCAGTAGGCGTGGGGACTCAGAGTGCCACCTGAGCCCCGAGGAAAGGCTCCCCACACACACACACCTGGAAACACTAAGGGGCTTCTGTTGTGGGATCTGGGGTGGTGCAGAGGTGACTGGACCGCGGCGGCCTTGGGAATTCTGGGCACTAAAGGTGGCCACCAAGCTGGCTTGTTCCCTTAAAGCACAGCAGGACCGCGGGCACGGGCCGGGAGGAAGGCAGCCCGCACCAGGATCCGGGGGTGGGGGGGACACGAAGCCAGGGCTGGGTGTGCCTGCGGGGCTGGCGCAGTTTCGAGGGGGCGGCGGCTCAGAGGCGAGGCGGAAGGCACTGAGCTGTGGGGACACGCACTCCTGGGCCCCCGGGCAGGGTGCTCCAGAGAACCAGGGGGGTGGCACCAGGGGAGGGCTCCCGGGGCCCCTCAGACCCGCACGGGGGAGATGACCCTTGAGGAGAAGTCCCTGGAGGGCGGCCTGCACGCCATTTGCTTAAAGCTATCTGGCCTTCCCGCCACAGCCTCGGGCAGTCCACAGGTCCCAGCTTCCCCAGGGAGGGGAGGGCTCAGTCCTGGTGGGCGGCCAGAGCCGCTGTTTTTTTACTTTCTGGCCACGTGTGAGGCAGGCAGGATCTTAGTTGCTCAGCCAGAGGTCAACCCCCAGCCCCTGAAGTGGAAGCACAAACTCTTAACCACGGGACCGCCGGGGAAGCCCCCCCTGGGAACAGCTCTTACCTCTGTGCTAAAAATGTAACTACAGCTGTAACTAAAAATCACTTAGAGGCTTGGGCCAAACCGCTCTGGGCTCAGAAGGGACGCCTGATTCTTTTCGAGGGGGAGGAGGGGGCGAGGTCCTGGATGTGACGTCTCGGTGGGAGGAGACGGGGTCCAGACTCCAGGGAGGATGACCGGGATGTGCTGGACGCTGCCTGGGCACCGGGCCCGGGGGCACCTGGGGCCGGGGGGCTTCCCAGTCCACCTCGGGCCCGAGGGGGACCCCCGCCATCTGCTGCCCCCAACTCACTGGTCCTGCACGCCCCCACCAGCCCCTGGGGGCCCTCTGCTCTGTCCCCCCAGCTTGGGTGCCCCCGAGCCAGTGGGCAGGACGCGGAGGGCCCCTGCCTGCCCCTGAGCCGCGGAGGCCTAAGCGGAGGCGCCCACGCTGGGCCGTGGGCGCGGACCCTCTTCCCTCCTGGGGCCCCGGGCAGAGACGCGCCTGAGCAGGAGGTCTCCCCGCTGCTTTTCCCTCTGCCCTGCTGTGCGTGGAGACGCAGGATTTTAAATCGCAGAACTGCAGGTTCTTAACCTCTTCTGCTCTCGCATCACGCTGTCCGTCCGCAAACATGGCAGGTGACGCACAGAAGCAGCCGCGTCCAGCCAGAGGCAGCCACGTCAACGGCAAGCGGCTGCGTGTGGCCAAGCGCCCCCACGCCCCGCAGAGCTACACCAAACACGGCAGCGCCTCCGGGGAGGCGTCCCACCGACTCACCCCCTGCGGCCCCCCCCCCCCCCCCCCCGACACAGACCATTCACAGCCTCTCGTCTGCCTGCCGCCCACGGCCCTCGGGCGGGCTGGGGCCGGGCGGGTCCCCCCGACAGCAGTCGCTCCCCCGCCAGGCCGGCCCTGACGCGCCCACGTTTGTTGAGCGACGCCTGCAGCCAGGGTGTGGCCTCAGCCCCCGCTCCGGGCCGCCTGCTCTTTGGGGCAGAGGCTGAGCTCTGAGACCCAGGAGGCAAAGCCCACGGCCCCAGGAGGCCGGGTCTCACTCCCCGTGGCTGCTCTGACTCAGTTTTAACCACCAGTCGGGTATTTCTGGCCGAACGTGAGACGGGCACCTGCTCCGCTGACACTGCTATCATGGGACAGCGGTTCCGACGGGGCCAGAAGGGGAAGCTGGACATTAAACGAAAGAGGAAGGGGACGGAGAATCGAAACAGAAACCGCACGGCCCAGATTAACCTCGTGCCCGGCGGGCTCGGGGGGCCTGGGCAGTGCCTACCCGCCCGGGGCTGCAGTGTCCGCCCTTCGGTGCCAACAGGACCAGCGTGTCCCCAGGAAGTGCTGGATGGGTGGGTGGAGACTGCATGGCCCCCGCGTGAGACCGTGAGACCCGGGCTCCTGGCGCGGGCAGCCCCTGCCGGCCCCAGGGTGAGAGCGGGGGGCTGGCGCCCAGAGGGCGCCCGGCAAAAGTGACCCACTGAGGTCAGGTCACTCGGGGACCGGACCTGAGCGTCGCGAAAAGGACGGTTCTCAGCGCTGGGGCCTCGGGCGTCTCGAGCTCAGGGCCCAGGGGGCCGCTGACCCGAGAAGCTGATCCCACCGTCAATCCTGACGACCGCCCAGGACAGGCGAGGCCGCTTCCAGCGACTGACACCTGGCCCTCCCCATCTGTGAAATGGGCGAGGTTCCCGCGAGGCAGGGATGCTACGGGTCACACACGCAGAGCTCTGGACCCTCTGGGAGTCAGAGCCACACCTACCCGAGGCCGCGGAAGCACCAGCCTGGGCCTTCACTGCGGACCAGGCCCAGATCACGGCGGCACCCCCAGTCCCTCACAGAGGTGCCGCGGCCCTCACCGCCTCCCGCAGATGGCACGGTCAGTGCCTGGCCCGGGGCGACTGGCAGCCCCTAGCGGCCACGGGGCTGCTCCGAGACTTCACCGCACTGAGGCGCGAGGCTGCCGCCTTCACGGGCTCGACGGCACCGCGCGGCCGACGGCTTTGCTGCGCCCTGCGCCTGCTGTGCGCCTTCCCCACCGGGCGCCCTCGAGGTGGTCCAGCCACTCTGAAGGCGGGGCTCTGACGGCGGGGCTCAGACGGTGAGGCGTGGGCTTCTGGCCAAAGGGAGGGTCATCTGAGGACGAGTGGGCAGAGCGCCCACATGCCCGCAGCCCCGTCCGCGAGCTGCCCTCCCTCGCCACCTCGAGGAGCCCGGGCACCGGGGCTCACCTGCACTCACCCTCAGCCGCGTGCTCACCCTCGGCCGTGGACTCACCCTCGGCTGTGACCCTTAGCCGCGCGCTCACCCTCGGCCGCGCGCTCACCCATGCCCGCGCGCTTACCCTCGGCCGTGGAGAGCAGCCAGAAGCACCACTCGCAGAAACAGAAGTAGCTCTTCATCTCCGCCACGGAGATCCGGGCGGCCGCGCCGTCCCCCATGCCCAGGGCCTGCTGTGCCCGCAATCCGTCCGCCTCCTCCCGCTGGACTTTGCTCCCAAACGCCAGCCCGGGGCCAGTTGGCTTTTCACTTTCACTTCACCCTGCAACCACGGGGTGACCCAGCAGCAGCCGGCGCCTCCTCACCCCGCCCGCAGACTCACACACAGGCCGCCCCGGCAGCCCCACCTGGCCTCGGGGAAAGGCCCAGGCCACCTCTGTGCTTCAGCCGGTGCCTTGAGGTCAGCACAGCCACGCCAATCAGAAGACACTGACCTGGCCCAGCCAATAACACCCAGGGCAAACGGGGGCCGTGCTTGTTCGAGGAGGCGCATCCAAGGCCCCTTGACCCTCCAGACATCGGCCAAGGCCGGCTCCTCTGGCCCCGTGTGGGAAAAGGAGCTGCCCCACCAGAGGCCCCTCAGATCCCCAAGGACACCTGCCCCGCCGCAGAAGGCAAACACTGCGGCCCTGCCCTGCCCAGCATGGGGACCAGGGGACGGCCCCTCACCCGCGGCCCAAGGACCAGGAGGCAGGGCCCCTAGACCCAAGCAGCAGGCGCCCAGTGAGGCTCGGTTACTCACTGGAGCCCAGGCCAAGCCCCCAGGCCATGGGGCCCGTGGGGGCCACAAGCTCACACAAACCCAGACACCTGACCCCCCAGATACAGACGAAGACACCTGACGCCCCCCCCAGACCCACATACCTGACCCCATACAGACCCACACGCCTGACCCCATAGAGACCCACACGCCTGACCCCCCCAGACCCACACACCTGACCCCCCCCGACCCACACACCTGACCCCACACAGACCCACACGCCTGACCCCATAGAAACCCACACGCCTGACCCCACACAGACCCACACACCTGACCCCATAGAGACCCACACGCCTGACCCCCCTAGACCCACACACCTGACCCCATAGAGACCCACACGCCTGACCTCATAGAGACCCACACGCCTGACCTCATAGAGACCCACACACCTGACCCCCCCGACCCACACACCTGACCCCACACACACAGACCCACACGCCTGACCCCATAGAGACCCACACGCCTGACCTCATAGAGACCCACACGCCTGACCCCCCCAGACCCACACACCTGACCCCACACACACAGACCCACACGCCTGACCCCATAGAGACCCACACGCCTGACCTCATAGAGACCCACACACCTGACCCCATAGAAACCCACACACCTGACCCCACACAGACCCACACACCTGACCCCATAGAGACCCACACGCCTGACCCCCCAAGACCCACACGCCTGACCCCACACAGATCCACACGCCTGACCTCATAGAGACCCACACACCTGACCCCATAGAGACCTACACGCCTGACCCCCCCAGACCCACACACCTGACCCCACACAGACCCACACACCTGATCCCATACACCCACACACCTGACCCCACACACAGACCCACATGCCTGACCCCCCCAGACCCACACGCCTGACCCCCCCCCAGACCCACACTCCTGACCCCACACAGACCCACACGCCTGATCCCATAGAGACCCACACACCTGACCCCACACAGACCCACACGCCTGATCCCCCCAGACCCACATGCCTGACCTCCCCAGACCCACACACACAGACCCACATGCCTGACCCCACAGACACAGACCCACACTCCTGACCCCACACAGACCCACACGCCTGATTCCATAGAGACCCACACGCCTGACCCCCCCAGACCCACACACCTGACCCCCCCGACCCACACGCCTGACCCCACACACACAGACCCACATGCCTGACCCCATACAGACCTACACTCCTGACCCCACACACGCACAGACCCACAGACACAGACCCACACGCCTGACCCCACAGACACAGACCCACACGCCTGACCCCCCCACTACGTCCGCCTCGAGTCTGGGGAAATCGGGGAGTTTAGCTCAGAGGCCAGAGCAAGGACTTCAACCGAGTTGCTTGAAATTCAAAATAGCAGAAGCAGTAAGGATCACCAGGTTTCCTCCGACTGTGGAGCGTCTCCTCTCTCACAGGTTTGAGTACAGCCCTTACGGAGACCCCTCGAGGTGAGGGTGTCCTTTGAAATAGCACTTTGACTGAACCGTGTCCTGCCTGTCTATGGAGCTCCCACAAGCTCCCAGCCTGTTCTCCAAAAGCCAAACCGGCCGTGGCGTCTGCCACTGCTGGATGAAAACCGGGCTCACAAGCGACGGACGCACTGCGGGCGAGCCCCGCGTGCTGGCTGCATTCCCGAGACACGCGCACGCTGCGGCCGCTCTAAGGAAACCGGGCTCCGGCCACCCTCGCGGCCCACTCCGGCCCCCGCCTCCCAGACTCATGCACGGCGGCCCCGCGGCCCTGACCTGGCGCCCGGAGCACGACGACCCTGAGCCTGTCTGGGCCGGGGTCAGACCCCTCGTAACAGGGCTCTCCCGAACAGGCGGAGGGCCCAGGCCGACGCTAGAACCCCGGCCGCGTCTGAAAGGGCCTTCCCCGCAGCCAGTGCCGTATTCAACAATTTCAGGTGCATCGATTTCCCAGAAGCAAGGAAACATCCCAAAGACACCTCCTTGAGGGTTTCGGTGCACCCACTGGTCAACTGCGTTCCTCTAGAATTCCTTCCGGAAGAACCTTTCATTTTTCTGTGCACGTGACCTTGCGTCCCATCATTTCCCCTTTTTGCATAAACTGCTGGGAAGCTCATAAGGGAAATTCTGGGCTCACTCAGCTCACTCACGTGCCTCACACGTGTGTGTGTATGTGGCCAGTCGTGTCCAACTCTGTGTGACCCCGTGGACGGTAGCTTACCAGGCTCCTCTGTCTATGGGACTCTCCAGGCGAGAACACTGCCTGGAGGGTTGCCATTCCCTTCTCCAGGGGGCCTTCCCGACCCAGGGGTGGAACCCATGTCCCTCGCATCTCTTGCACGGGCAGGCAGGTTCTACAGCACCTGGAAAACCCCAGATGCGCTCGTTGCTTTTTCAGTTCTGGTTCTGTGTAGAACAGTCCCTGACAACCTGGAACATCCCTGTGGCGAACTGGCAAATTTGCAGGACACTGAGTCCCTGCTTATTGGGACTCAGTCCCACCCAAGTGTCCCAGGTGAGCGTCCTGCTCAGCGGTGTCCTGCTTCTGAAAGGTGGTGGCTCCTTGGAGGAACAGAGCAGATGCAGCCATCTGCCCCGACCTCCTCTTCGCGAGCTGCTCGTGTCCACTCTGGCGACCACAGCACACCTCGCCTGTCTCCAGCCGCTGTCTCCTGAGCCCTCACTTGCAGCAGGAAGCTGGCTTCGACCATCCCCCAACCTGAAGGGGCTTCTTCCCACCAGACGCAGAGGAGAGCCCACCAGACACAAGCGTGTAGGAAGGAGCCTGGGCAGACTCACAGGCGGGAGGAAAGCCACGGGCAGAGCAGGAAAAAGGAGGTTGTGGGCACCCAGGCTTGGCACTATCCCTGCAGGTGGAGGACACTTATCCCAAAGATGCCAGGCTGAGCAGTGCGGGCAGGGGGTAGACAGGGAGGGGAGGGGTGGCAGTGGGGGAAGGGAGGGTGGACAGTGGGGGAGGGGTGGGCAGTGGTGAGGGGTGGGCAGTGGTGAGGGGTGGACAGTGGGGGAGGGGTGGACATTGGGGAGGGGGAGGGGTGGACAGTGGGGGAGGGGTGGGCAGTGGAGAGGGGTGGCCAGTAGGGGGGGAAGGGTGGGCATCGGGGGGAAGGGTGGCAGTTGGGGAAGGGGGGGTGGACAGTGGGGGAGGGGTGGGCAGTGGGGGAGGGGGATGGCTGGACAGTGGGGGGTGGACAGTGGGGAGGGCATTGGGGGAGGGGTGGGCAGTGGGGAGGGGGAGGGGTGGACAGTGGGGAGGGGGAGGGGTGGACAGTGGGGGAGGGGTGGACAGTGAGGCAGGGATGGGCAGTGGGGATGGCTGGGCAGTGGGGGAGGGGAGGGTGGGGAGTGGGGAGGGCTGGCCAGTGGGGAGGGGGAGGGGATGGGCATTGGGGGAGGGGTGGGCATTAGGGGAGGGCTGGCCAGGGGGGAGGGGGAGGGGTGGGCATTGGGGGAGGGGAGGGTGGCCAGTGGGGGAGGGGTGGGCATTGGGGGAGGGGTGGGCATTGGGGGAGGTGGGGCTGCATGGAACCACACCGCCTGGGGCCGCATGTGTCAGAGCCCGAAACTGCCCGCCTTCCACCCTGGTCCGAGCACCGGCGGGCAGGGCACAGCAGAGGCATCTCCAGTTGACCAGGAACTGAGCAGCTGCTCCGGCCACATCCCTGCCACCTCCCCCGCCCCCGGGCAGCCCTCCGCAGCTCACAGCCACCCCTGCTCCGCCCAGACGGGACCCTGGGGCCCCCACTTCTGAGAGAGGTGCCCTGGGGCCTTGCTCCCCCGAGGGGCCCCTGGGGCACTAGGTTGCCTGTCCTGCCCCGCGCCTGGGGGGGTGCAGACTCAGCCACCAGCCTCTCTTCCCCGCACAAGGCCTCCAAGCATCAAGGCAGTTCAGTCCTTCCAGAACTAGGGGGTCCTGGACACCCCCAGCAGCCGGGATGCAGATCCCCAAGACCAGGCCACATCCGCTCAGGCGACTCGGCCCCCCCCCCCCCCACCGTGTGATGTGCCTGGCACACAGCAGACTTGGGAGGAGGACGGGAGAGGCTCGCCACACACACAGAGCCCTGGGGCCAGGTGGGCACACAGGCCCCTGGTGACGACCCCCAGCCCTGAGTCAGCTCAGGAGTCAGCAGACTCCAGGTGAAAAGTCCTGAGTCGTGCGCTCGAATGGAGCCAAGCACAGAACCACGGCCACGAGCCTTCAGCAAGGAGCTGAGTCCACGGGGTCAGCCCCACCTGGGCTCCCGGTGTCCTCCCCAGACGCTCCCCACCCGCACCAGGCGAGGACGGCCCTGCCAGAGCGGGAGAGGGCGCAGCCCGAGGGGTGGCTCGGACCTTCGCTCTGACGTCCCGCACGCGGCAGACGCACGGGCGTCTGGGCACAGACGCCCCCTGAGGCCCCGTGGGGCCCCGAGCGCCCCCACGGTCAGCACCACCCTCTGGCTCTCGGCCCCCGGAGGAAGCGGGGGCTCCAGGCCGAGGGGCAGGACAGAGGGATTAGCCCTGGGGGCGCCCTGCCCCTGCCGCGGCCAGCGTGAGCCCCGAGACCTCCCCCACACTGTCCGCTGAGCCTTCTTCCCACGTCCTCCCCAGCGTGCTCCTGGCCAGGGTCCAGGGCCCTGGGACCACAGGGCAGAGTGAACCGAGGCGACCACACTCCAGCCTTGGTTGGGGCGACCGAAACGGCGTCTCTAGCCTACCTTTCTTAACAGGCTTGTGAGTTGCATACGAGTTTTGGTAAAAGAAATATCCAGAGAGTTGCCACCCACCAAGGGCCCCCCGCATGCCTGTGGATAGGGCCACCGTGTCCCGCCTCACCAGGCTGCGGGCGCCTCGAGGCCGCCCGGCGACGCCTCCAGCGCTGCAGCAGGGGCAGCGGGCGGGGCCAGCGCCGGGGGGCCCCCCGGGCTCCGCGGGACGCTCCCCTCTTGACCATGGTCCCAAAGTCTCCCCACCGAGGAGGAGGCAGCGGCGGTGGCTCCCGGTCTTCAGCCCCAGCTACCCCGAGGGCCGCCCTGTAAGGTTCCACGGGGGACGCTCGAGGGCCGGGCTGACCCCAGGACGCACTGAGCCGGGCACACGGCGCTGGGAGACCTCGGGGCGACGTGCGCATCCAGGCTGCGGCCCCCAGAACGCCGGTGTCCAAGGGGCAGCAGAGGAGCGCGGGAGACACGCCTGTGCTCAGAGAGGGGCTCCCGAGGCGGGCGAGGCTGTCTACGTGCAAGTCCTGGGCGTTTCCTTCCTCCTTCCTCGGGGGTGGGCTTGTGCGCGGAGCTCCCAGCCTCAGGGGCCGCGGAGCGAAAACCCTTCCAAGCTCAGGAAGCCTTGCATCCAAACAGCAGGAGCAGGAGGGCCTCAGGGGACATGGCCGGGCTCTGGAAATAAACCGGCAGTTCCGCCGCCGGGCACTGCAGCTCTCGGACAGGAAACCGATCGGAGACACTTTCCACAGAGAGGCTCCGAGCCTGCCCCTCGAAGAGGCCTTGGGACAGCCCCGAGCTGTGCCAGGGCGCGTGCGGCATCAGGCACCCTGGGAGCAGCTGGGCCTCCCTTTCTGGGACTGTGGTTCACCTCCTTGCACGGGCATTCCCAACAGGACCGACCCCGAGCTGGAGCAGACGCCACCCACGCTTGCATCTTCTCACTGGCTTCCCGCGAGGCTGGCCTGGCTCACGATCCGAGGAAACAGATGGTGCGTTTGATGAGGCAGGTCCGGGATGCAGGCTACCCCGAGACCAGGGTGCGGGGCCTCGGGGCAGCCGTGTGGAAATGGTCCCTGCGGCCCACAGGAGCAGCCCCCACAGGCTCTGGGGCCCACAGTGAGCACGGCCCTGAGCCATGTCCCTCCCCCTGTGCGTGCTGTTGCCCCAAAGAACCCTGAATCCCGGGGGTCGGGCCGGTGAGTCAGAATGCGCACCCACCCAGACAGTTCATGACCAGACACAGGGGCCTCCTGCCGAGCCGCTGGGGTTAACCTGCTGTCTCCTAAATACCTGATTATGTTTTAAAAGTGTTGCTAACCAAACTCTAGGACTTCCCTGGCGGCTCAGATGGTAACGCGCCTTGCTTACAAGGCGGGAGACCTGGGCTCGATCCCTGGGTCGGGAAGATTCTCTGGAGAAGGAAATGGCAACTCACTCCAGTGCTCTTGCCTGGAAAATCCCATGGACAGAGGAGCATGGTGGGCTACAGCCCACTGGGTCGCAAAGAGTTGGACACGACTGAGCGATTCCCCAGAAGTCAGCTCTGCGTGGGATCTCGGTCACAACCGGAGCGTTTCTGTCCTGCACGTTCACAGCCTCGAATCCCCGAGCATCTGAGATTTTGCAGGACTTTCCCGGCAGTCGGTGGGCACTTCCTCCCCAAGACCCTGTGAAACATCACAGGCACCCGGGAGCCAGGGCTTCGCGCAGGACGCTGGCCACACTCCCGTGTGAGCAGCCGGGGATGCTGAAGGCTGCCTGAGAACCGGCCTCTTGCTGCTGGGCCCAGGGGTGTACGTCACACAACATGACCTCAAATTAGCAGGAAATGCCTATCAATAAGTGGGAGCAACCTAAGGCTTTTGGCAGTGAAATAGCCAAGCTGCTCCTGCCAGGGGAGCAGAGGGTCACAAGGAGCCGGTCTGACGCCAAGTGAGACGCTGGGGGACTGAAGAGTCAGTCCTTCCAGGGTGCACGCGGGCTGGGGGCAGTGCCATCTGAGCCTGCCCCTCGTCTTCTCCGGACACGTGTACACAGCAGGCTCCCCCACGGGGCCGGCGGGTTCCCAGGGGGTCAGAACACAGGGAAGGTGCCCCAGCCCCCCAGCCTGGCAGGGCATGGGCAAGCACCCCTCCCGGGCCTTCCCTCGGGCGGGCGCCCGGCCACACGGGCAGGAGGCCCGCTGTCCTGGCTGCCCGGCGGGCGCTGAGGTCTGCAGGGCCCATCCCGACGGCCGTCCTCTCCTCACACCTCCGCCCGCTCGTCCCTGGCTCCACTCTCGGCCACAGCCCGGGCCCTACCCGGCGACGGTTCCCAGGGCCGCCGGGCGGCCGGCCTCCGTGTCTAGTAGGGCGTCGAGGGGTGATGCTTCCTGTCACTTCCAAGGACATGTTTCCTTCTGACAAAGGAAGCTCTGGGGCTGGGCGATGGGAGTAACCTCGCTACGGCCCCAACACTCGGAGGCTTCTGTGACCTGGAATAAAGCTGTCCGTGGAGAAACAGGCCTGTAGAGTCTGGAACTGGTTGCCCTTAACAACGAGCTTTTTAAATGATATGCTTACGTTCTTACATAACGGTCACGGCACAACTGACGGACGTCTGGAGATGATGCCCAGGTCAGATGACCGCGTGTGTGTGAGGCGCTGTCGTGTCCCACTCTGTGCGACCCCATAGACCGCAGCCCGCCAGGCTCCTCTGTCCATGGGATTCTCCAGGCAAGAGCACTGGGGCTGGCTGCCACTCCCTCCTCCAAGGCAGCTTCCCGACCCAGGGATCGAAGCTGGGTCTCTGGCATCTCCTGCCTTGGCAGGTGGTCCTTTACCAGCAGTGCCGCCTGGGTCTTAAAACACTGGCAACGATGACAAGGTGATTCAGCTCCTCCCTAAGCACGCTTGCAAAATTCTTTCCAAGACACAGGTTGGGACGCGGCCGGGCCGAATTTTACATAAAGGTCTTCCTTTGTTTCCTTGGGAGCAAGCATGAAGCCCGTGAACCGCTCAGCTCTGACGCCAATCACAGTGAGTGACGGTCAGTCCGAGGACTGCGCCCAGTGATGCTTCCGGGTCCAGACAGAACCTCGCTGCCCACTCTGCGAGGTGCTGGCCCGGCCTTGGTTCTGCCCCCTAAGCGTCCAGGAGCGACTGAATGAGAGTCCATGGGAACAAGCGATCCTGCCAACGGTAAGGGGGGGTTTCAGATGGGAAGACAGTGAGAACTCCACTCCCCTCCGAACTGATGGAGGCGAGCAGCCGTACGACCGATAGAGCAAGGAGCCCCACCGTCTCTGCGCATTCAACAGCCTTCACTCAGATAGCAGGGCTTCCCTGCGGCTCAGCTGGTAAAGAATCCTGCGGTGCAGGAGACCCCAGCTCCATTTCTGGGTCAGGAAGATCCGCTGGAGAAGGAACAGGCTACCCACCCCAGGATTCTTGGGCTTCCCTGTAGCTCAGCTGGTAAAGAATCCGCCTGCAACGCAGGAGACCTAGGTTCGATCCCTGGGTTGGGAAGATCCCTTGGAGAAGGGAAAGGCTACCCACTCCAGTATTCCGGCCTGGAGAGTTCCATGGCCTGTATAGTCCATGGGGTCCCAAACAGTCGGACATGACTGAGTGACTTTCACTTTTCAAATATCAAACAACATGTTACCCTTAAGAAGGATTCAGGAATCAAGAGGCTAAACAATTCTGTTTTTAAAGACAAAGCATTCTCACAAAAGTAAGGTCATATGCAGGGCCCCAGTTCACCACACCTAGTATCTTTGCCCGGAAGTCATCATTTGGTGACATGTTGGTTCCAGGTCGCCCCTTTGGTGGAGGAGTACCAGGGCCACGCAGGGCGAGGTCGAGGACGAGGAGCCGGCCCTGCTTTGGGGACTGGACTTGCTCCCGTCACACAGTTACTGACGGAATAAAGCAGAAGCCCAGAACGTTCGCTGACTCCATCTAGAGACACAGAAGGCACCTGCTTTCTGGAGCAGAGAAAGAACGGTCGGCCCTTTTTCCAGCTTTACGCTTTCCTGGAGCCTCCTACCCACAGGTGGACTTCCTCGCACATGGGTGCGTCTGCGGGTCTGGGCCGAGCAAAGGCTCCAGGCTGCAGGCTCCTTCCCCAGGCTCAGGGCCTGGACGTGCCGCTGGGCGCCCTCCTCGCACCGGCCCCTCTGCCTGGATCGTGGGTGTGGTCCTGGCTCCCTGAGCGCCTCCCCTTACTTCTCACTCGCTGGGAGAACTCCCACCTCGCACCCCTGGGAGGTCAGTCGAACAACAGTTAATAGCGTGTAATCGTGGCAAGGACCATGACCCGGGCGCCTGCCCACATGAGCTTCTGTGACGTCAACCCTGGAGGCAGGAGCTCTCGTGACCCACTTCACAGATGGGGAGACTGAGGCCCCACTCCTGTGTGGGGGGAGGATGCCCACCCTCTGACCTCCCTTTCTGCCTTTAAACCAATCACCTGGACGACTTTGCTTCAGCTGAGCTTTTCACAAGCTCAGGGCAACTGTGGTCTTGGTGACAGGATGGGAAGACTGTGGGATTCGGGCAGGATGGGAACATCGTAAACACCAGCTCGGCCGCAGAGCAGCCTGCAACTGAAAGCCTGAATACAGCTTCCGGGGGACATTGCTGTGGGATGCCCGGGTCCTTAAAAGGAATGCGGCAGATGCGTGACTACCACGGACCCAGATGCTGCTGGACGAAGGTCCCAGGACAGCAGCCCAGCCCAAGAGGCCGGCTGAGCAGCTGGGATGGCAGCTGGAATTGGTTTCTTGGATTGTGGTGAAGTTGGTGCCAGACCAGAGGGCAAGTGTCCCTGCCGCACTCGAGCCTGGGGGGTGAGGCGGCCTCGTCACTCACGCCCAGTGACGCATCCCTCCAACACGCAAAGGTCCAGGAGTTGTGAGTCCTCACTGGGGACACGAACACTTTAAATATGATGCGCTTGTATTTTCACCTGGAGAAGGAAATGGCAACCCACTCCGGATTCCTGCCTGAGAAACCCCATGGAGAGAGGAGCCTACATTCCACAGGGTCGCAAGAGTCAGACATGACTGAGCGACTCTTTTCATCCCTCCATGCCTCCATCCACCCTCATCCATCCATCTGGACACTGAAGCATGTATGTTACCACATGTAAAGTGGACGACCAGTGCAAGCTCCATGCTTGAAGCATGCATCCATGCACGTCGGGAGCTAGTACTGACTGCTCACGGGCAACCCCGGGGAGGGGACACTAGGGACCCTTCTGCTCAGTGGTTCAAGTCAGGTTCCTGGCCCGGCACCGTGAGTATCACCTGTGACCTTAAAAAGGCAGAGCTCAGGCCCCTGACTTCCTGGATCAGAGGCTCCAGGGACGCCCGGGGTCCGGGATGACTGCCTCCAGAAGGTTCCGATGCTCTGGTCCGAACCACTCTCCCATGTCAGGGCGAGGCGTAATGGACTCCATCCATCAGCCTTTCTCCCTCAAATGTTCGCACTCTGCCACCACCTACTGCTAACCCAGGGAGAAACCACAACAATGGTAACGCTGGAAAGCAGCCCGACTACCCAGAAGGGGAGCCTCGGCCGCGGGAAGGGCACCTGGCCTTGAGATTCAAGACTGAGAGAGAGCGAGCTCAGAGAATGCAAATTCCCAAGGTCAGCAGCCTCACAGACCACACAGGCCGCAAGCTTCATCCCCGCTCAGGTGGACTCACCCGATGACGTCCTGAAGCGGGGGGGGACAGTAAACCGGGGGCTGAGATCAGAGAGCAGAGGGGCCCCGTGGCGGATGGAGGGCAAGTCCCGCCGGCCCAGGGTGGGCCACACAGTCCAGCTCCGTGCAGCCCCGGGAGGCCCCAGCGCCCAAGCCTCAGCTCTAAGCCCATCCCCACCCCACCCCTGCCCCGAATCTCAACAGCAGCATCCAGGTGACCTCTGTGACCTCCAGTCAGAGCCGTTCTGCTACACAGGGGGGCTTCCTCAGTGCTGGGGACGCAGATCTGAGCTGCTGTGGGGCTCACAGTGGCCCCAGGGGGCCTCGGCGGGTGGCCCCGTCAACACCACAGGACACACAAGTCTCAGCCCTAGCTGGTGGCACCTCCCCCGTCGCGGGAGTGGAAAGTGGGTTTGTGCCAAGGGAGGAGACAGGTCCTCCTCCAGCCAAGCAGACGGGTGCTCACCAGACTGCATTTACCTGGGTTTCAGAGTCTTGGCGGGAGGGGAGCCGTCGGCGCACCGGTGTGTCCAAGGACACACAGCAGAGACCGGGGGCAGTCTGCACAGGTCAGGGGGTGCCCAGCACCGCCCTGCTCCTGGAAGGCAGTCTCCTGGCCATCAGAGTGCACACGCGTCTCCCCGGCTTACCAGGAAGCCTCCGGCCCTGAGACCCAGGGATGACATCACCCCTTGGACCAGTTCCCGCTGCTCTGTGATCCCGACTGCAGCCCAGCGCAGGGGCGCGAGGATGCCTCCCTCCAGGGTGACGGGCACCCGGCCGGCACCCCTCACCTCAGCCATGCGCCGCCCGCCGCACAGCAGGACTCGAGCGTCAGACCCGGGAGCCACCCTCCTGAGGACGAGGGGCAGACGGCAGAGGGGCTTCCTGTGCTTTGCCATTTATCACAAGTCCAGTACTTTTAACATCAAAATCACCATTAAACACGGAACAACCCCCAGGGGCTCAAACCGCCACCTACGGTGTGTCCACACGGACCTCGCCACCACTCTGCTCTCAAATCTGCTGCGTCTCCTGCTTACAATAGAGGGGTGGGAGAGGCGTGTGCGGGGGGAGGGGGGGTGCCACACCTGCACCAAGGGACTGATCCGACCTAACCTCTCGGGAAAGCGCTCCTTAGATGATGAGGCCACAGTCCGTGACGCAGCACAGCAACACCCGGAAAACCTGGCAGCTCACTTTTAACGGTGCCCAACCGTCTCCTCCTCGTTTCAAGGAGGGCCAGCCCGGGCTGACGGGGCCCCGCACACGCGCAGGAAAGCTCAGAGGTGACCAAAGACAGCACCCAGCCCGGCCAGCACACGGCCCTCCCGAATCCAAGCAAACCGGCGGAACTTCTCCTCAAAGCTAACTGTGAGTTGTCCTTGAGTAGGTGCAGAGAACAGCGCCCATCAGCCACCTCCCTCTGCACACCCAAGCCACGTTCCAGCATCTGCCTCAGGCTCACACCCTATCTGGTGGAGAAAGACCTCCCTGATGCATCGGACCCTCCCTCCTCAAAAGGAGCTTCGACACCCTCCCTCTCCAGCCCCACACCAGCTCGGAAAGCCCCGGGCTCACGTTCTTTTCTGCGGCTGCAGCACCCGCAGCCCAACGCAGGCTGGATGAGCAGATTCCAGATCACGGTTCCATGTACAAACCTGCGGTCGCCCAGAAAGCCCATCACCCATCTGCCATCCTGGCCACCTTCCTAGGCAGAATAAAGTCGGGCTGACCGGCCAAGGGGCCTGTCAGCTGCCAGATCAGAGCCATCATTCCACTGTCCTGTTACCTCTGCCTGGAAACAGAGATGCAGCCTGCCACCCAGAAACCAGGCGCGTCTCCCGAGACTCAGCACATGATGTCAAGCTCAAGAACGGGCTTGGGGCCGGCGGCTCCTCCTACCCGTGCGCTTGGAAACCGCATTCAGTCTCTGCACCATTTCCTCCAGGGCCATCTCTTCGTGTCTCAGCCAGAACCTCATTCTCCGCAGCGCAGAACAGTCCAGCAGCCAGGGCTTCCTCTGCACCAGAGGTGCTTCGGGGGAGGGGAGGCGCTGGGGAGGGGGCCGCCCGCGCCGCCTGCCCGGGATTGGTCCCGAGCCCGGCCGAGGGGGCGCGTGGGGGGGCTGCTCGGCGGAAGCGGAAGCGGTGCGCGCCCCGCGTCTCTCCGCAGCCACCTGGGCACCCAGCGAGTGCACCCCCGCGCGGCGAGCGAGGCGCTCCACAAGTGCACCCCAGCCCCCGCGCGCACCCGCGGATCCCTCGACAGTCCCGCGCGCGCTCCCTCGCGCCGACCTGGGCGCTCGACCAGTGCACCTCGCGGCCACCTGAGAGCCCCGCGGGCCGGCGCACCCCGCCGGGACCTCAGCCCGCAGCCCGGCCCACCCCTCCAGCCCCGGGTCTCTGCGCCCTCCCCGGAGCGGAGCGGGGAGCCGCCGGGCCGCGAGCACGCAGCCTGCCCGCCGTTACCTCCGGCGGCCCCCGGGCAGGTGCAGAGGCCGCAGCAGCCGGGCGCGCCCTCCCCGCGCCGCCGCATGCCGCCCGCGCCGCCCCGCCGCGAGCTGGTCGGTGGGTTCGCGGTGGTCCGGTGGCCGCCGCCTGCCCAAGGACGCGAGGCGTAGGAGGGAAGCGCGCGCCCAGGCTCCGGCCCCGCGATCTCGCCATGCTTGGCACGAAGCCACCCAGTTCATTCTACACCCGGCGCCCTGCAGAAGCCAGTCATGCGTGTGCCCGGGCCCAGCGCCACCTCCCAGGGAGGCGCGAACCCTGTGTGCGCCGCGGGCTCTGCCGGGCGTCTTCCCACCGAGGGGCCCGCCTTACAGATGGAGTGTTTGAGGAGCAGGCGCCTGGGAAATTCACGTGGGCAGCTCATGTGAACACACGGTGTGCCCACATCCCAGGTGGGGGGTGGCTTGGAGCGGAAGGTGGCCAGCCCCCAAGGGCTTGTTGACCCTCTACGTCCAGCTGCACTACCAGCGCCCCCCGCTCCCCATGCTTCTCTGGCTGACCACCGTTCCCTTCATCCGAGGTTCCCGCTCAGCCTCCTTCCTCTCTGTGTCCTGGAGCACCTTGCTCTGGGGCATTTCAGGGACCCAGTAGCCAACACCGTGGCTTCACGGCTGAGTCTGCTGGCCCCCGTGCCCGGGTGTTTGCTCAGACAGTCCGGACGTCATTTTGAGGGTGTTCTGTAGCCGAGGCGAAAGTATAGACTAGCAGGCCACCCTCTCTGTTGCAGGTGGGCCCTGTTCAATCAGTTGAAGAGGGAAAGACTGATGTCCTCGAGGCAGAGGCAATTCTGCCTCCAGAAGGGCCAGACTCAGCCCTTCCCGGGCCCCACCCTGTGGCTGCGCTGGACGCCTCAGACTTACAGCCTCCAGGATCCCCTGGCCGTCTCTCCCTCCCTCCTTCCCCCTCTCCCTGAGTCTGTATCAAACTCTTACTCTCTCTATGTTACAGCATACTTGGCGCTATCTTGCTGCAGGTCGTTTACTGCTGACTGAAGTGTAGCCGTGGTAACAATCCCATCAGACGCGATGGAGCACTTCTGTGTTCCACGGACCCTCCTAAGCAGCCCCTTCCTGGTGTGAACTGATTCAGTCTTCAGAAGGATCTAGGAGGCAGGCGCTGTCTCTACCCTGTTTAAGAGAACACAGACTGCACGGAGACATCCAGAAACCTGCCCAGGACACACAGAGGTGCCGGAGGCAGGCTTCAAACTCAGAGGTGCATAAACACAAATCTAAAAAGCAGGCTTTGCTTCAGGGAAGCACTATCAGGTACCAGTTGGAACGTCATCCCCAAGTCTCTTACAGTTCAATAAAGGGCAGTTAGGTAACGGCCCAGACCCCACCCCGCAGAGAGGAGCTTCACCCGCGTGTCCCAAGGGCGAGGCTCATCTGCGCCACGGCTGGGCCTCCCAGAGAGCAGAGGCGGCGTGGCGCCCAGGTGGCAAGGCGGAATGCAAGATGATCCCTGGCTACCAAACACATCCTCTTAGCAACCGTTCCGGAAAGTCAGCCTGAAAGGGAGGCGAGAAATAGGAGAGCTGAAGGGTGCAGGCCGGGTCCAAGGTGGGGGCTCTGGGGGAGGCGGAGACACCCGCCAGGCCAGGCAGGGTGCAGCTGCGTCCTGCACCAGAGACTCCCACGTGGGGCCGGGGCAGCAGGGGAAAGCGGACGCTCTGAAAGAACCCATGGCCTTGGACAGGCAGCTTCACCTGTGACCGCACCTGTGAGCCAGGGCACCGAGCCGGCGTCCCTCTGAGGAGGGCATCCCGGGGATCTTAGGACACACCCGCCTCTCCCAGGCATCTCCCTCCAGGTCCTGATGAGCAGGCCGTGGTGGGTGGGTGGGGTCCCTGCCCCCCAGGAGTCTCCAGGATAAGCCCCTGGCAGCTGCCTTTCCTGTAACTCAGGCCCAAAGATGGAGACGGAACATCCAGAAGACAAAAGGCAGGATTCACCTGGCCTGCTGGGGCAGAAAGCAGCTGTGGGGCGGCCAGGACAGAGCGTGAGGGCCGCTGGGCGGACGTCAGGGACCAGACCAGACCAGGGGAGGCACCACCTCACAGCTGCCAGAACAGCCTCATCAGACAAGTGCTGTGCGGAGGCAGAAAGGGGAGCCCCGTGCACCGTTGATGGGAGTGTAAATCCAGGCAGCCACCATGGAAACAGCAAGGCGACGCCTCAAAAGACTGAGAACTGCCATATGACCCAGGAATGCCGTTTCTGGGCGTTTCCCCCCCTCCAAAAAGAAGCAAGAACATTAATTCAGGAAAGCAAAAGCACCCTATGTCACCTGCTGCACTGATTACGATAGCCAAGGTACGGGAGGAATCTAAGTGTCTGGCGATGGACGAATGGACAGATAGGGCGTGGTGCACACAGCGGAACAGGACTCAGCTGTCACAGAGTGGAGTGTGGACGGCAGTCCCGTGCAGGGACCCTGGGGGACGGCGCCGAGGTGCCGGGCTCCAGCGCGAGGCAGCAACACTGCCTCGTGAGGTTCCACTTCGTCACGAGGCGGGTGGTACCGTTCTCTCCACAGAAGGGAGATGGCGACTCGCTCGCTGCGGTGCCCACTGGCACACGTGTGTCTCGTCGTCACCTAAACTCACAGGATGCGGAAGCCAGTTAATTCCGTCTTGTACCTCTGTGGGGGGCCTGCTCATGAGAGAGGCCAAACGGGCTTCCACACAAAAGGGGCAGGGGGTCCCCCGGCCGAGCTGCGGTGCAGAGGCAGCCACCGTCGAATCAGCTTCAAGTGGGGTCACACTGGTCCCCAAGAGACAGCCCAGCAGGTCACCCACAGGAGCACGCGTGTACGCCCAGTCCCTGCCCGCGCCCTGCCCCAGGGAGATGCCGGAGAAGAGCACCCCGTTCACCCTGAGAGGGCGGGGGGCAGGTGCAGGGCGGGTGGGGACGGGCGTCTCCGATCAGGGCCGAGCCCTGAGACAGGACTGAGGCCGACCTAATGGCAGACACTAACAGGCAGGTGCTGGACTCGGCAGAACGTCCCCAGGAGGACCCCCTCTGCAGGGACCGAAGGGCCCGGCCCCAGTCCTCAGGCCCGCGGGGTCCCAGCGCGGTTCAGGGGCCAGCAGACCGCGGCTTGTCTCACGAGGCCCAGACCAGCCGTCACCTCCGCGGGCCGGGGGCCTGCGTCTCCAGCTTTGCCTTTCGGGGCTGAGACAGGCCCTACATTCCTGAGGGCAGCAAGGGACCCAGCGGGTGTGGGTTCTAACAGGGAACGCAAAACTCAGGGTGCTTCCCCGCTGGTAATCTTCCCCTCTGCAATTTACAGGGCCTTCTAAGGGCAGTTTCACAAGAGCCGCTGGTCCGAGAGACGCTCTTGGTCTGGGAGTGGGCAGGTGGGGACGCCCCCCCAGGAAGGGCTACACCCCAGCTCAGCCCTGCTCTGCAGGGCTGCAGGGGCCCCATGTAGGACAGGACCTGGGGGACCCCCAGCGCCTCCCACTCCTGCTCGCAGGGACCCGGAGCACCAGCCTCCTAGGGTTCTGCGTTTACTCTAAGGGTGTCAGCAGACTGGGGTCCAGCCCAGCTGCCTCCCTGCAGGCACCTTTGGTGGGTCTTCCAGGGCGTCAGGCCCTCACGTCTCCTGGGGCCCAACCAGCCGCCAGGTCAGAGAGGCTCCGCCCATTCAGGCGCAAAGCGGTCCGTACGTCTCCCACGTTCCCCAGGCAGCTCGGAGGCCACAGAGACTTAGCTCCCGCCGTCCCGGGGGCCAGACGCCCAGGACCGAGGGGCCGGGACGGCAGGGTCTGGAGAGGAGCCCCCAGGACTCCTCGCTGCAGCCTCACACAGGAGGCGGGGTCGGGGATGCTCTGGGGCCCTTCTCCAGGGCGCTGATCCTGTTCTCAGGGTTCCACCCTCACGACTCCAGAGGCTCCACCTCCTAAGCACCCCCACCACGATTTCAACATATGAACTTCGGGGGACATAAGCAGTCTGACCCCAACACACTCCCCCGGCCCCCAAGTCCTTGTCCTCCTCACACGCGCCCTCCCCTGCAGCCCCCCGGCCCCTGCAGGCCTGACTCGTAAACCCCACAAAGTGGGTCTCGCAGCCTTTGTCCCTGGCTATCTGCTTGCATCACTCAGCGTAACGTCCTCCAAGTCCATCCACGCTGTGACAAAAGACAGGATTCCCTATTTTTAAGGGTGGGCGACTTAGGCAAGCGTGGCCTGGGGACGTGGGGTGTCCCCTCTGCAAGGTGGCGGTGGTCTTGGCTGCCTTCCTGCCACGGACGCAGGGGCTGGAGCAGAGGGTGGGAGACCCAGGGCCAGAGGCCAGAGGAGCCGGGGCTGGGGGGCATCTCCTTCTGTCGCTGAGCTGTGTTTGAGGTCTAGGTGCAGGGGCTGGAGCAGGGGGTGGGAGACCCAGGGCCAAAGGCCAGAAGGAGCCGGGGGGCGGGGGGCGGCTGGGGGGCATCTCCTTCTGTCGCTGAGCTGTGTTGCTGAGCTGTGTCTGAGGTCGAGGCGGTGAACTCTCAGCCCCCCACCAGTGCTCTGGGCACTGACAACCTCACCAGATGATAAGACAAGTGTGGGAAAAACTCCAGGGTGGAAGCAGCTCAGAACTTCCTGCCCACCGAGCAAGGCCAGGCGGGTGGCCAAAGGAGACTCAAATGGTCCTGTCGGGAGCGTGCTGGGCACAGCCACAGTCCCCCGGGAGGGCAGGCGGCCCCCTCCCCAGCCCTGCTGGTGCCGTCCAGGGCGCAGCCCCACTTCCGCCGGTGTCTGCCACTGAACCTTGTGTCTCTGCAGAGGTGAGCCCTCGAGACGAGCTTACAGCCCCCGTCTTAGACTCCCACAGCCCCCTGGACCGTCAGCCGCTCCGTGCGCGTCTGCTGGTGTTCACCTCCACCTGCCGGACCTGGAGGAGATGGACACCAAGGCCAGACCCCCTGAGGACGGGGGTCCAGTGGCCAGCCCTTCACCGCGGCACAGAGGTCAGGGCTGGAAGCGTCCCTTCCACCAAGACCACACGGAGGAAGTACAGATGCCAAGACAGGGCTCTGGCCAGGCACCACGCCCCCACCCCAGCAAGGAGCAGGGCCCGGAGAGGGGGCACCTGCTCCCCAGGCGGCCTCGGCAGCCGCCTGCCTCCTAGCCGCCCGCACCCTGCAGTGGAGCTGAGATCCGCAAGAGGAAGCCGCTCACAATAGAGTCACAGGGGGCAACGATAAAGCAGGCTTCTGGGCCGGGCTGACGATAGGGTCACGGGGGCAGCGATAAGGCAGGCTTCTGGGCCGGGCTGACGACAGGGTCCCGGGGGCAGCGATCAGGCAGGCTTCTGGGCCGGGCTGACAACAGGGTCCCGGGGGCAGCGATCAGGCAGGCTTCTGGGCCGGGCTGACGACAGGGTCCCGGGGGCAGCGATCAGGCAGGCTTCTGGGCCGGGCTGACGACAGGGTCCCGGGGGCAGCGATCAGGCAGGCTTCTGGGCCGGGCTGACGCACTCGGTGCTGTTATACCCCTGCCCCGGGGACTCTGGTCCAAAACAGTGAACCCGGGAGAACATGCCAAGCTGTGATCAGGAAGCTGCTTTACTACTCTGTTAGATTAGTAGCGACAGCTTTAACTGCATCACACACGTTCAGATTCTCCCCACCCAGCAAGCCACGGATACGAAAGCCCCAGGCGAGGAGGTATAGGCCCTGAGGCTCTGCAGGGGCTCGGGGGCCACGACGGGGGCCTCAGTGTCCCCCGCAGATGTGGTCACAGGGTCAGCAGAAAAGACGCAGGGAGCGGGCTCCTCGCTGAGGCTGCAGGGAGCAACCCAGAGGCTGCCTGAACCACACGCAGCGACACCATGGTGCCCGCTGGGCACTGGGGGGGGAGGCAGTGGGGAGGGGAGGGGCAGTGGGGAGGGGACAGTGGGGGAGGGTGGGGACAGTGGGGGAGGGGAAGGGCAGTCGGGGAGGGTGGGGACAGTGGGGGGGGGGACAGTGGGAGGGGACAGTGGGGGAGGGGAGGGACAGGTGGGGAGAGGGAAGGGGGAGGGGAACAGTGGGGGAGGGGAGGGGACAGTGGGGTAGAGGAGGGGCAGTGGGGAGGGAAGGGACAGTGGGGGAGGGGGAACAGTGGGGGAGGGAAGGGGACAGTGGGGTAGAGGAGGGCAGTGGGGAGGGAAGGGACAGGTGGGGGAGGATGGGGACAGTGGGGGAGGGAAGGGCAGTCGGGGAGGGTGGGGACAGTGGGGATGGAGGGACAGTGGGGGAGGGGGACAGTGCGGGAGGGGAGGGGCAGTGGGGAGGGAAGGGGCAGTGGGGAAGGGGTCAGTGAGGGAGGGGACAGTGGGAGAGGGGAGGGACAGTGGGGGAGGGGAAGGACAGTCGGGGAGGGTGGGGACAGTGGGGGAGGGGAGGGGCAGTGGGGGAGGGGGCAGTGGGGGAGGGGGCAGTGGGGACAGGGGGCAGTGGGGGGACAGGAGGGGCAGTGGGGAGGGGAGGGGCAGTGGGGGAGGGGGCAGTGGGGGAGGGGAGGGGCAGTGGGGACGGGGGGCAGTGGGGAGGGGGGCAGTGGGGGAGGGAGGGGGCAGGGGGGAGGGGGCAGTGGGGAGGGGCAGGGGGCAGGGGGAGGGCAGTGGGGCAGTGAGGGGAGGGGCAGTGGGGAGCGGGGGAGGGGGGGGCAGTGGGGACGGGACGGGGGGGCAGTGGGACGGGGCGGGGGGCAGTGGGCGGGGGGGGGGCAGTGGGGAGGGCAGTGGGGGAGGGGGGAGGGCAGTGGGGACGGGGCGGGGGGGGGGCAGTGGGGAGGGGCGGTGAGCACTGTTGCTCTCACACGGCCCATGGGGCTCCCGCACAGCAGGAAGCAATCACCTTGGAACTGGGCAGGTGATTTGCCTACACTGAATATTTAAACACAGCTGATTTAATTTCAGAAATGTCATTTTTTCAAGCCTTAACTTACAGGCAGTATTTTCCAAGGTTCAACAAACAGCAAGGTCACTGAGACTGAGTTAACCTACCTTGACATCTATTTACACGTGTGGATCTGAACCTATAACTCCATAGCAAATATTAATTGAATCCAGTCAAGGTCACAGCCATCTAAAAGGAAATCTCTTCCCCGCCCCCGACCCCCCCCTTCCCACTTTGGGTAAGATTCTACGTCGGGCACAGCGCTTGAAACACGGCGCACGCGTGTGGGCTTGCCGGCAGTGAGGGGCTGGGCTGCAGGTTATCACCCTCCTTTTCAGAAGCCGACTGCAGATTCACGTGCAGCCGTAAGACACACCCCCAAGGAACCGGTCCCCGTGGTTACACCCTGCAGAGCTGCACCCCAGCGCAACCCAGGGCTCCGCATCCCACACCACCCGCCTCCCACCCCCTCCTGAGCCCTGGCGACCTCTGCTGCCCTCCATTTCCCAGTGGGCTCAGCCCATACCCGGGGGGACGAGCTCGCCTCGCCCAGCCCAGCTCCCTGCAGCTTCATCGGGTAGCCTGGTGCCCCTGTTTGGCCCCTGTTCTTGCTGAGTGCTTGGCGCTCCACGGCGTGGAGGGACCACAGCTTTTTCCAGCTGTTCACCCACTGAAGGGCATTAGTTTGGGGCTACTATGAACAGTAGCGACGGTGTGATCACTCACCTAGAGCCAGACATCCTGGAATGTGAAGTCAAGTGGGCTTTAGAAAGCATCACTACGAACAAAGCTAGTGGAGGTGATGGAATTCCAGTTGAGCTATTTCAAATCCTGGAAGATGCTGTGAAAGTGCTGCACTCAACATGCCAGCAAATTTGAAAAACTCAGCAGTGGCCACAGGACTGGAAAAGGTCAGTTTTCATTCCAATCCCAAAGAAAGGCAATGCCAAAGAATGCTCAAACTACTGCACAACTGCACTCATCTCACATGCTAGTAAAGTAATGCTCAAAATTCTCCAAGCCAGGCTTCAGCAATACGTGAACTGTGAACTCCCTGATGTTCAAGCTGGTTTTACAAAAAGCAGAACCAGAAATCAAATTGCCAACATCCGCTGGATCATCGAAAAAGCAAGAGAGTTCCAGAAAAACATCTATTTCTGCTTTATTGACTATGCCAAAGCCTTTGACTGCGTGGATCACAATAAACTGTGGAAAATTCTGAAAGCGATGGGAATACCAGACCACCTGACCTGCCTCTTGAGAAATCTGTATGCAGGTCAGGAAGCAACAGTTAGAACTGGACATGGAACAACAGACTGGTTCCAAATAGGAAAAGGAGTATGTCAAGGCTGTATATTGTCACCCTGCTTATTTAACTTATATGCAGAGTATATCATGAGAAATGCTGGGCTGGAAGAAACACAAGCTGGAATCAAGATTGCCGGGAGAAATATCAATAACCTTAGATATGCAGATGACACCACCCTTAGGGCAGAAAGTGAAGAGGAACTAAAAGGCCTCTTGAAAGTGAAAGAGGAGAGTGGAAAGGTTGGCTTAAAGCTCAACATTCAGAAAATGAAGATTATGGCATCTGGTCCCATCACTTCATGGGAAATAGATGGGGAAACAGTGGAAACAGTGTCAGACTTTATTTTTTGGGGCTCCAAAATCACTGCAGATGGTGACTGCAGCCATGAAATTAAAAGACGCTTACTCCTTGGAAGGAAAGTTATGACCAACCTAGATAGTATATTCTAAAGCAGAGATGTTACTTTGCCGACAAAGGTCCGTCTAGTCAAGGCTATGGTTTTTCCAGTGGTTGTGTATGGATGTGAGAGTTGGACTGTGAAGAAAGCTGAGCGCTGAAGAATTGATGCTTTTGAACTGCGGTGTTGGAGAAGACTCTTGAGAGTCCCTTGGACTGCAAGGAGATCCAACCAGTCCATTCTGAAGGAGATCAGCCCTGGGTGTTCTTTGGAAGGAATGATGCTGAGGCTGAAACTCCAGTACCTTTGGCCACCTCATGTGAAGAGTTAACTCATTGGAAAAGACTCTGATGCTGGGAAGGATTGGGGGCAGGAAGAGAAGGGGATGACAGAGGATGAGATGGCTGGATGGCATCGCTGACTGGATGGACATGAGTTTGGGTGAACTCTGGGAGTTGGTGATGGACAGGGAGGCCTGGCGTGCTGCAGTTCATGGGGTTGCAAAGAGTCGGACACGACTGAGCGACTGAACTGAACTGAACTATGAACAGAGCTAATACAAGCTTGCGTGTGCGTGAGCCCGTGTGAACGTTTCCTTCCTCTGGGATAGCCGCCCAGGAGTGCGCTTTGCTGGGCTGGGTGACAGCCGTGTGTGGTGGTTTCCTGGCAGGCAGTTTCCAGATGGCTGTGCCCCTGAACATTCATCGCCACTGACACAGAGGCCGACACCTGCACCCCAGCTTCCAGAGCCGTCCCTGCTCTTCAGGGCAGCCCGCGTGAGGGCGTGCGGGGCGGCTCGCAGAGGCTGTGCTTTCCCGACCGCCTTTCACCTGCAATCAGCACCTCTTCACTTCTGCTTCCCGCTTCCTGCCAGGACTGTCTGCTTCTATGCTGGTTCGCTTTGAGACTTTGTTTGAGGTCTGCAAGTATTTTCTCCTGCCTGTAGGTCATCCTAGCGGGGGCCTTTGGAGAGCATACGTGTTTCATTTTGACAAAGTCTAATTTACCCATTTCTCCTTTCACCCTGTTTTTGGCAGCGGGCCTGGGCACTCTTTGTGTAACCCTAGGACCTGAATATCTTCTACTGTATTTTTTCTGCACTTTTACAGCTTTGTGCTTTGCGCTGGAGTCTGGGGCCCCGCTGACTCAACCTCTGTGTGACGTGTGAAACCGAAAATCACCGTCTTCTGTTGGGTTGGTTTTCCCTGTGATGTCCGACGGCTCCGGGCCACTTGCTGAAAGGCTGTGTCTCCTCCACTGAGCTGGCTGCCCACCCCCGTCGGGAAGCAGAGGGCTTGCTGTCTGACCCTCTGTTCTCCACTGTCTTCTGCCCCTCGACCGACTCCTCCCGCCCTGATGGCTGTGGCAGAATAATCCCTGGTGTCACAACAGCTTCTCCTCCTCTCTTCTTACTCAAGACGTCTCAGGCGTTCTAGCTCCGCTGACTTCCCACACAAACTTTAGGACAGTCTTGTCTATAATTTTTGTTGTTGTTGTTGAGATTTTGATAGGAATTCTGCTCATTGGTTTGGAGAGAGTTGACGTCTTTACTATAGTAAGATGTCCGATCCGCAAGCGAAATGTGTCTCTCCGTTTATTTAAATCTCTGAGTTCCCTTGTCAGCATTTTCTAGTTTCACGCTCTGTTCATGGTGTTTGGAGCTGCACCCAAGCATTTCATTTCGGGAGCATGTGAATGGCATTGTATTTTTAACTTTGCTGTCCATGTTCACTGCTATCCAGAGGAATACAATGGATTTTTCCAGTGTTTATCTTGCATCCTGCAGCCTTGCTAACCTCACTTATTAGCTCTAGGAGCGTTTCTGTAGAATCCTCGGGATTGCATAGTTAGATAATCGCGGCGTCTGTAAACACGGACTGTTTAATTTTTCCTTGCCAATCTCCTTGGCCTTTATTTCCTCTTCCTGACTCGCTGCACCAGCTGAACTTCCAACCCGCTGCTGAGAACATGGCTCCCGACCGTGCGGCGGCGAACACAGCTCTGACCAGTGAGTGCAGCCTCAGCCGCAGGAGTTCTTGGTGAACATTTATTGACAACTTAAGGAAGCTCTTCTGTATTCCTGTTTTCCTAAAAGGGTATTGAATTTTGTCAAATACTTTTTCTACATTGATTGAAATAAGCATGTGATTTTTTCAGTTCATTAAAGGGTGGATTACACTGGTTAATTTTCAAATATTGATTCAGCCTTGCGTTCCTGGATTAAACCCAACTTGGCATGGTAAGTGATCCTCCCTATTTGCCGCTTAGTTCTGTTTGCTAATATTTTGTTATGGGTTCTTGTATATTCATGAGGGATGTTGGCGCACAGTTCTCGCGTGGTTTTGTCAAGTTTGGGCGTCAATATAACACTTGCCTCATAAGATGACCAGGAAGGCAGTGTGAAGAGCTGGCGTGCTTCAATGCCTGGTAGAGCTCCTGAGTGAAACCATCTTGATCTGAATATTCTTTTTTGAGAGTTTTAAAATTATGAATTCAATGGATGTAATAGGTTCAGACTATTCAAATTAACCTGTTTCCTATAGAGTGACTTGTGGTAGTCTGTGCTTTTTAAGAAATGTTTCTTTGCCTCTAGTTTTCAGACATTCGACTCTATGTCTTGGTGTGGTTTGGGGGAAGTTTATTCTAACTGGGGTTCTATCACCTTCTTAAATATTTGGGTCTGTGTCTTCGGCAGTCTCCTGCCTTTATTTGAGTATTTCCAGCCCGGCCCCCTTCTCTCCTGCAACTCCAAGGACGAGAAGGTCAGGTCACAGAGATCCCCTCGGCTCCCCGGGCTCCTGGATTTCCCTTCAGCCTCTGTCCTCCGTGGTGTTCAGGGGGTGGTTTATCTTCAGGTTCACAAATTCTTCTTGCTGTCCTCTCCCTTCCGTTGTTGGGCCCACCGACCAGGATTTTTTCTTTCATTGCTGTATTTTCATTTCCGAAATTTCCATTTTCTTCCGTCTTCTATTTCTTTGCTGAGATTTCTCAGTTTTCCCTTTTCCAGCCACGCGTTCTGTGCCGGCGGCTTCGACCTGTCTGTCGGGTGGCCCTGCCGTCTCTTGCGTCGGATGGTCCTGCCTCTGTTGACATCTCTCGCCTTTTCTCTTTCCGTTTGAGATTTTCCTGGTTCCTGACGTGACAACCGGTTATTGGAGGAAATGTGGGGCTTTGGTGTACGTTATGAAACTCCTGAGTTTTAGAAAAATCTGTCGTGGCTGACTTCCTCTGGGTGCCGGCAGCCTCTCGTTACTGCTGCGGGTGGGGGGTCCTGGTTCCTGCTGAGGCGGCGGTCCGGCCTCCCCACTAGGCCTCCTCTGAGCCCCAGGGCGGGGGCTTGGGGCTCCGCGCTCTGCTCCCCACGTCCCACTGTCCCAGTGGGGGCGGCCTTGTCCCGGGGCGGCGGGCAAGTCCTGGGCCCACGAGGCCTCCTCTGAGCCCCAGGGCGGGGGCGCGTCCAGGCTCCCATGAGGCCTCCCTGCGTGGTCTGCACCCACCTCGTCTCGGCGTTGGGACGGGACCCGTCATCACTCACGGGCGCAGGGGGGCCTCGTGCACCCCACCACAGTGCAGGCAGGAGGCTGGGGTCCTCCGCTCCCAGGGCCTGGCGGGCAGAGGGCAGCGTCCCCACGGGGTCTGGCAGGGTGGAGCAGGGCCGTCCAGAGGCTCAGCCCTTCCTGCCCGGGTCCTGGGGGAGTCGGCAGGCCTGGCAGGGAGTTTCCACCTGCAGGTCCCCCGGCGCCAGCCTGGACCACCCCCGGCGCCAGCCTGGACCACCGTGTCCTTCCCGGCTGGTCTCCTCCGTCTCAGAGCCTCTCAACTCCCTCACAGGTGTGGCTCAGGGTCTGTCCTTAGGGTGGGACCAGGGGGCGGTCCCCCTGGCCCAGCTCCCCGCAGTGGGCTTTCGTGGGTTAAGTTTTACAGCGACCTCAGCGCACAGGAATCTCTTCTGACCCAACAGCCCTGAACACACGCCTCCTCCGGGCCTGGGCGAGTTCATTGAGAAAAACTCCAGACAGCAGAGGGGGCTGCCTCTCAATTCCCACATAAGAGGGACCCTGCCCTGGGGGGGGCTGACCTTGACCAGGGCCCTGACCTCGCAGACCTTAAGGAAGCCTCTGGCCCGCGTCACAGCAAAGTCCCAGGAGCTGGGACAGACACAGCTCTCTTCCTCTGAGCGGCGGGAGTAAAGCCGTGACCTGCCTTTCTTGTCTGCTTCCGGCCCGTCTTCACAATGTTTCATTTGTTCCGGCAGAACATGGGCACTCACACAGACTTAGGGTCTGCTGACTTGTCTGCTGGCAGGGTCTCCAGCTAGTAATCAGGCTTCTGCGGGCCACAGCCATGACTAGTTTACTTACTTTGAGAGTAACACTCCTGTCATTTTTATTGGAAGAAGAAGAAAAATGATTTTAGGGACACCTGTTGGAGGACGCTGGCCGGCTTTCATTAGAGACAGTTCACTGCGGAGCAAAAGGCGCCTGCTTCCATCCTGACACTTCAGATGAAAAGGGATGAAACTGTGGTGTCAGTCACGAGAAGCTCGGGAGTCTCAGCAAACACAGATGGGACGGTATTAACATTTCGAGGAGAAGTCCCCTCAGACCATGATGCCAGGAAGAGAGAAGGTGGCCCCCGGGTGAGCTCAGGTTCTCTGCAGGGAACAACCGCAGGTGCCCACCTGGCTGGACCCACCTGGAGCCGCCGGAGGGGTCCTGGGTTTGAAGAATTAAAAACATGGCAGGTACCCGTGTCAGTGAGCCACGGTCCTGCCCACGCACACTCCTGGGCCTCGTCTTCGTACGTCTAAGAAGAAGGTTGGCACCGACCCAGTTACCTCTTTTAGCCACCTCACGTACTGTGTGTATACACCTGCCAGACGTCTTCCATCGCAGCCCGCGTGCAGGATGAGCCAGCATCACGCCTGCAGACGACCTGCCCACGCAGCTGTCTCCATGGGCTCCTGCCCACGCAGCGCGGCCCCGGTGGAGACGACAGTGCGGGAGGCAAGGCTGCGGTTCCCGCCTGCAGACGCGTCACCACAGCTTCCAACACACCTCGAAAGAAGAGCCCCCAAAGACAGAGGGCAGAATCACCGCCTCCCACGAGAAGCACTTAAAAGGAAGACTTCAACTTCAGAGGTTTACAGGAGAGAGGCTACCGGCAGGGCATCCCCGCTGCCCCCCACTGGCGTGGCACCCGCGCTGTGACGGATGGACCAATAACGTCGCTGTTACTGTCAACCAGGCCTTCAGTTTTCGCCACAGCTCACTCTCCGTGTCGGCAGTTGCTGAGTTTGAACAAACCACGAGGTCACGCACCCACCATTACAGGATCATGGAAGCCGGTTTCACTGGCCTGGAGCCCTGTGGCCCCCAGGCCGCCCTGATGCCACACCCCGTGATGCGGCCCCTCCCGGGGGACACAGTGGGAGGCAGTGACTCACCCTCACATCCCGCTTGCTCGCGCTCCATCCCCTCAGTTCCCTGGTCCTAACCCCATACCCCCGATGCCCACGGAGCCCGCTGCAGCCTGAAAGGAAACACAGCCTTAGAAACACACCCATCAGGAAGGCATAGGTGCCCTCCAGCTTCCAGAGACAAGTTCTGTTCTGAGACGCTTCCTGGGGGGTGTCATCAGCCCCGGTCACCCAGGGACCGTGCCCACTTGCCCCACAAGCCAGCCCCGGGGCCTCCAGTGTCCTCAGTGGGGTCAGCGACTTAGCGACTAAAAGCATCAGCAGCAACACCTCCTTTTACTGTGCTTTGCAGACACTGCATTTTTTACAAATTGAAGGTTTGTGGCAACCCTGGGTAGTCAGAGGATAATTGCCATTTTTTAGCAATAAAGTATTTTTAAAGTATACTTTTCTTCATTCAGACAGAATACTATCACACACTTAACAGACTGCAGTAGAGCATAAGCGGCGTTTACAGACACTGGGAAACCAAAATACTCACGTGATGCTCCTCACCGAGATATGCGCTTTATTGCGGTTGGTCTGGAGCTGAACCCACAATATCTCTGAGGTCTACGTGTATGCAAATTATGCCTAAATAAGCTGGTATGTGCCAAGCTACATTCGCAGGCACACTGGCCCCTCCTGGAAGGTGTCCAGCTTGTCACGCGTCACTTTCTCCTACTTTGCCTGCAGCAACCCAGAAGCTGACGGAGAAACTCACAGAGTGCTGGGCTCACCCAGGAGCCACCCGGAGTGGAAGGGTGCTCGGCGTGCAAACTCTCCCGGGTGTGAGCTTGCCTGCGTGTGGACTCACTCGGCCACGTGTGAACTCACTTGCTCGCGTGCAAACTCACTCGCCCGTGTGTGGACTCGCCCGCGTGACTCTCGGGTCGGTGCACAAGCCCGTGTCTCAAGGCCTCCTGGGACCCTCAGTCCCCTTAAGAAGGAGACCCGACTCCCTGCTCGGCCAAACTGAGCGCTCAGGCGTCCGGCCACTGACCGGCCGCCTCCTGCAGCCTCAGCCGCGAGCGGGAGGCGCGGCGGCCCAGCCTGGGCGGCTCGGCGGCGCCCCCTGCTGGCCGGAGGGCGGCGGCAGAGGAGCTGGGGTCACGCGACCGCGCCGCGGCGCCGCGTGCACCCGTCCCTCCCGCGTCCTCGGGTCACCTGATGAAAGTCGGGCCCGTGTGTCTGAGCCCAGAAACACCGCGCGGGAGACAGTGAGTGGGGGTGGGGAGCGACTGCCCGCAGGAGGGTCTGGTTGTCCCGACGCGGGAGCCGCTGGGGCGGGGGTGCTGCCCGCGGGTCTGTCCCCGCCGCTCCCGCCTGGCTCCCGGGGGCAGCAGTCCTCGGAGCGGAAGACAAGCCCCCTTTCTGCCGTTCAGCGGGGTCCCCGGGTGCACGCGCAAATGCAGGCTCAAAGGTGATGCTTTTCTCCCACTTGCACGACGGGCCTGGGGCGGCCTCCCCGCCCCCGACTGGGGCTCCCACCTTCCGCTCCCAGGGCGCCCAGGGAGGCCCGGCCCCTCCAGGAAGGCCCCCACAGCCCCCCACCCCTCCGTCTGCACTGCGCCGCGGAGAGAGCAGGTCCGTCTGCGGGACCTGCGGCCAGGCTGCCGCATAAGCCACACAAAGGTGGACGATCCATACGAAGCAGGATACCCCGCGATGACAGGGCTGAGGCCAGGGATGCGTCAAGTTTCAAAGGGGCTGTTTCTGTTTAAACAGAGGCCCTTTCCTCCGAGACGCTGGTTTGGGTTCCGGGATCTGTGGCCTCAGCCCTGCGGTGGACACAAAGCTCCTACATCTACAGAAGCAGTCACACCCGCCACCTCCCGGAGATTTTCCAGAAGGGCATCTGGAAGACACTCACTCCTCCCAAAGACGATCCCGACCCGCCCGCAGCTTCCCTTCTGTGTTCCCTCCTCTTGACTCCTCTGGAGCCTTTTAAACACGAGTTTGAAAGAATTAACTTCAGAGAAACAGTGACCTCGCACAGTAACCGTTGTCCTGCGTGTGGGCTAAGAATTAAATATTTACAGCCTGCATTTTGCAGAAAAACGTGTAAGAAGTGACCTCCTAGGCCAGCTGAATCACAAACATTTTCTAGCAACACATTTCAGATTATTTTCAGATTAGGGGAAACCTTTTTATCAATTTGAGGAAAATGACAAAACGCCCACGAGTTTCCTGCCACCAGGGAATAAACCACATGCCATCCCGTTGCTTCCTTTCCTCTCCCCAAAACACCTTCTTCCAAACAACCAGCATTAAATCGCAGGCTTTCCCCAGCGCCTAGCTGCACTGCATGGCGATTACCAGCAGGAAGACCACGGGAGTCCTGGGGCCCGCCTAACAGAGTCCCACGGGCCCAGCGGCTTTGACAACAGCGTCTGTTCTCGAGGAGCCGCCAGCCGGAAATCCGAGATCAAGGAGCCGACAGGCAGCTCGTCTGAGGCCCCAAGAGGGCTGGCCAGCTCTCGTCCAGCTCTGGGGAGACGGGGCACGGGGCAGGGGAGGAGCCCGCTTACGTCACTGTCTTTGTGACCCCCGTTCACAAACCCCGGGGTCTCCTGGCCCTTGGCTAACAGACGCCCTGCTCCCCAAGTGACTCGACTCGGCCAGTCCTTCACCCTCTCACTGACCACACGTTTGTAGTGAGTGAGCGTCTGCATACTTATGAGGTCCCCGCCCCTCAAGCGTCTTTGTCATCTGCACCCACTGAGGTCCTCGCGCTTGTGCTGTGAAGGTCCCTGGGTTTGACAGACATACAGTGTCCCGAGTCCACCGCACAGCCCTGTAGACCGGCTCCCCTGCCCTGGGGTCCCCTCTGCTTGCTTCCTTTCCATTCTGAACAGCATCACCACCCGGACAGACCATGGTTGTTTATCCGTCACCTGCGGCAGGGTGGCACCGAGTCTGGCCGCTCAGCATAAAGCTGCCCTAGGCCCCCGGGTGCGGGTTCCGTGCAGCCATGAGTTTTCGGCGTGACCTGGTGAATACGTAGGCTGTGGGTCGTGTGGTGAGTTTCGTGTTGGAAGAAGCGGCTTTGAAGTGGCCGCAGGGTCTTGCACCCCCAGCTAACTCACCCTGACAGGCTCCCGAAGCTCGGCATCTCGAGGCAGCGTCCAGCGGAGAGGACGTCAGGAAACTGGGCTCCTGAGGAAAGGCAAGCCTGGCAGGAGGAAGCCAGGCAGGCACGGAGGCCGCGTCCCCGCCCTGCTTTCCGGGGGGGCGGTAGACACGTCCCCCACGAATCCCGACTGGTGCGTGGCTGAGGCCCTACCTGCTTCCCAGGCTCCCGGGGGTTGAAGAGTTAAGCTGGGCAGGAGCTCTGGCTCGGCCCCCCGCTGTTTCCTGCAGAGATTTTGCTAATGCGCCCAAGAGCAGGCGCACAGTGACTGGCAGGTCCGTGTCCCACTTCCCGGCCTCCGGGTAGGCCTGCAGCACGGCCGGCGGCCTGCTGACGCACGTCAGCCGGGAAGGCGAGCGGCCCAAGGTCAGCACGGCGCCCAGCGGCCCCTGCGTCCAGGAGCTGGGTGCCTCCAGGTGCCGGCAGCCCAGAGTCGCTGCTGCAAGGCTGCTTAGACGGCGCCCTGGAGCCGGAGCGTGGCGGAGAGCGGGAGCCCGCGCACACTGGCCGGGGGCCCGCTCAGGCCAGCAACCCCCTTCCTGAGGCCAACTCGCGCCCACCCCCGCCATGCGGAGGGTCACACCCCTGCCAGGCTCTTTCTAACACCCATCGGCTCCTGGTGCCAAGCGCAAGCCCCCAAGGCCTGTGAGTCCTCGTCCCACACACGCGTCAGGAAAGGCAGGCGGCGCCACCCCACCCGCCTGCCGCAGCGGCTGAGAGCAGCTGAAGACGCACTCGGAGCAGAGTCGCTACAGCTTTTCTGTTAAGAAGGGAAAAAGCCCCAGAGTTCCTTGAAAGGTGAAAACTGTTTCGTTACTTTCGCGTCTGGTAACTGCTGGCCTGGTTGGACGGGAGAACCCTGGTCTCCAAGAGGCCCCAGGGATACGACTGCACCCAGAACTGGCCCCGACTGAGCTGACCAACCGCTGATGACGAGGGTCGGGGTCCCCGCCACGCAAGTGACGTTCCAGGGGGATCTTCCGTTCACAGCAGAGGCTTCAGACACAGGAGCGGCGGAACAGTGCAAGGCCTCCACGCGCACCCCGCCCTGCGTCTCTCCCCCGACGTGTGGTCTCAGGCGAACCCCGACACCCTGCGTTCGTCTAAATGCAAGCACAGGACAGCCAGCAGCTCTGGCTGCGACGCGGCTCACAGCCCTGCATTCAGAGGCCAACTCTGATTCGCGCCGGGTCGGCTGGGTGTCCGGCTGCTCCCCGGGCCTGGGGACCTCTCTTCGCAGTCTCCGCGGGTCACGAGCAGCCCCTCGAGGCCTGCAGTGCGCCCCTCTCGCACCCAGGGCCCCGTCCTGCTGTTCCTCGAGGCTATGCCGGGTCTCAGACCCTCAGGCCCCGGGGCAGCCCCCTCTGGGCCTGCTTCACCGCGAGGGCCCTGCTTCCTGGCGAGCCCCTCCGCCCCAGCTCCCAGGTGAGTGCCCAGAGACCCCTGCTCCTGCCCACTGACCTGTCGGAGCTCCCGAGCCAGCGCCTGGCGCCACGCCCCCAGCCTGCAGGCGACCCCTCAAAGGCCCAGGCGAGCCCAGCCCTGCCCACACCAGCACGGGGCTGCCCTCGGTTCAGAGCTGTGTGCGCTCAGGATGCCCAGTGGACCCCGCCTGCCCGACACCTCGGTCTGTGGACAGCAGGCCCAGCCACCCTCCATGCGGGCTGCAGGGCCCCGCTGTCCTGTCAGCCACGCCCCACAGGTCCCGCTCAGCCTGCGACACGCATGCCCATGAGTGCCCGTGACCGACCACACGCGGCTTGTGCAGCTGGTGGCGGGTCAGGGCTCACCTGTGTCTGTGCCACACGAGACAGGAGAGGCGGCCCCATCGGCTGACCTCAGACACGAGTCCTGGAGACCCAGCCCCTCCCGCCTCCCGGCCACAGAGGCAGATGAGCCAGGCCTTCTGGGCCTGCTGGCCACAGCCCCTTCCCCTTAACCGCCCAGCTCTCCAGGGATCCCGTTTCCACCCTCAGAAAACAAAAAAGGTCCCAGCTGCAGGGGGCCAACCGAGAGGGGGCAAAAGTCACGACAGAGACTTTGGCCACCGGGAGACACGGCGTTTCCTGCAGGGCACGGAGCTACTGGGCCGGTCTGCTTATTTCAGAAGAGAAGGAATGTGAATGATGAGAGACGCGTGGGTCAGCCAAGCCCTGCTCCCCGGAGGAGCAGAAGTCACACAGAGACATCACACGGGTTGTTGGGCCCTTCAAGGCGTGGAGACGAGGAACACTGCGCCTCAAACCCATTTCACGGTCCACTTAATTTCACAAGCAAACAACTGCATTTCCGAGTTGCAGGTGGTGCTGACGGAATGAATGAATGCTATTTCCCAGAGCGTGACTGAAGACGTCGCCAGGCTGAATGTCCAGATCGGATTTTAAAGCAGGCAAAACAGGACCACAAACAGACCACAGGGACACCGACGCAGTCACAGCTGCCACCAAAGCCTGCAGTTTACGCGCCATTTTTCAAAGCAAAACCACAGCTTCTAAGAGTTTCGCATGAAAATTGCGTTCTAAAATGAACACTGCAAACCCTGACCGGATGGTCACTTTTGGAATACGTAGTTAGGAAGACACGTAAAGACTGAAAGTCCTGCTGTGTGATTCTTACATTCCAGGGAAATCTTATGCAATCAAGTGGTCTCCACGCACATGGAGACAGAACAAGAGAACGAGACAGCACGGACCCCGAGTCCACGCCGACGCGGGTCAGACAGAGACCCCAGGGAGGCAGCGGGGCCCGGGGGCCTGCAGGCCGAGGTGTGAGGAGGAGCCGAGGGGGCTCCTCTGGGTGAGGGTGGCACCCAGAGCCAGGGGCGTCCAAGGGCCCCGAGGGGCTGGTGCAGGCGCAGGGTGGCCGCGGGGCGTGGGGGTGCTCTGCGGCCCCTCTGGACGCGGGTCCTAGGAGAATGAAGACCCGGGGGCAAGGGGAAGACGGGCGCCGGAGCCACGAGGGAGGGGTACAGGGCAAGGGGGCTCGGGTGGGCTCAGGGGGGACACGCTTGGAAAGTCAGTACAATTACCTAAAAACTGGCTTCTGGAAACAAAATCCACAAAATCGATCTGTGAGCTAATCCAGTGAAGAAAAAGACAAAGTACAGATACTCAAATTAAGAAATGAGAGGGGGAAACAGTCTTGGAATGAGACGAGTTTAAACACTGTCTTGCAAGCAATTACTCTGTATAACTATGTGATTCAGTTTGAAAACCTGGTAAAGTGGAGCCCTGGGCTCTAAACCCAGATGGCTTCCCGAGAGCTCACCAGAGCCAGCCTCAGCCTCACTGCCAGGAAGGCACATGGGCAAGCGTGCGCACTGCCATCTCACCCACAGGCCTGGGCCCAGCAGGCCCACAAGTGCAGGCAGCCCCGGGGAGCTACAGGCAGCCCCGGGGAGCTGCCGCCCAGACCCGGGATGCTGGTTCCCCAGGAGGCCTGAGGCCCCATCCGATCCCAAGGAGGCAGCTGGCCCTACCTGTGGTCGGGGGCGGCCCGTCCGGCGGGTCTGGAACAAGCCTGATGCCGTCAGGGACATCCACCCGAGTGTCGCTGTCTTCCTCTTCCGCCTCCTGGGACCCTTTCTCGGAAGAAGCATCGTCGCTTCCAGTTTTCCTGCAAAGGGTGAGCCTCCAACAGTCGAACATGAGTCTGCAGAGTGAAACACAGACCTTAGAAGGAAGACCAGGTCACGCTGCAAAGACGTCAGCCATGCTTCCTTGAACAAAACCCAAATCGCCAGGTACAGCTCTTGGCAGTGTTTACTCTGAAATGGACGCAGGATATTTAAAATTCATTCTTCTCCAGATAATTTCTACTGTGTCCATGTTCGGGTAAACAAGTGGCCTCCTTTTATAACACTGGAATGGAAAAAAGCATCGTACAAACAAAAATGTTATTTACTTCTGCTGCATAAGAGAAATAAAAACCTAGATTTTCCCTTGACATTTGGGCTCTTGTTTCAAGGACAAAAATGCCCCTGGTTTCAATGTCACAGTAAAATTCACTGAACTGGCAAACTTTCAAAACCAATGCCGCCTGGGCCGGAAACATCTCCAATCCCCAGGTAAAGAATGCTGTCCGAGGGCCAGGACAAACACTTGGGTCTTATTCCTCCAGTGGGAGTCTGGCAAAGAAACTCGAATCAAGTCTTCGGGAGGCAACCCTGGATTTAAAGAGGCAGCGAGTGACTACACCTCGACGGAAGCCACAGATGCCCGCCTCCAGGAGGTAATCCCCCGCAGCCCCCTCGCCACTGTCTTCGGGCATATTCGTGGCTCACTGTGGTTCCCCAGGCGGCACCAGCGGTGAAGAGCTCGCCTGCCAGTGGGAGAGATGTAAGAGGCGTGGGTTCGATCCCTGGGTCAGGAAGCTCCCCCGGAGGAGGGCATGGCAGCCCCCTCCGGCGTTCTTTTCATTTTAAACCATCGGTTTCAAGTCTATCCTGTGAATGGACACCAAGGATTCCACAATCATGAAAACTGGAGCACACGACTGATCAAAGGAAAGTGAACGCAGCTAGACGGCAAACATACTTACAAACAGCGTGTGTTTACGTACCGCGCCAGGCTCCTGTGTCCACGGGATTTCCCAGGCAAGAATACTGGAGTGGGGTGCCACCCGCTCCTCCCACTCCAGCGCTCTTGCCTGGAGAATCCCGTGGACACAGGAGCCTGGCGGGGTACAGGCCACCAGGTTGCAAAGAGTCGGACACGACTGAAGCGACCTAGCGTGCACACACACGGCCTTCGTTTCCCCTGTTGGCTTACGTCTGGCTGGGCCCCTTCCATAAATTCTGCTTGTGGCCCCTCAGCAGCGGCTTAACCTGCTTGGTCGTCAGGGGCGCTCACACCCACCACGCTGTCCAGGGCATCAGGGAGGGAGGCGGGGCTGTCCGGCTGGATGCCGGGGACGGGTGACCCCCAGGGAGGTCCGGTCTCCACTTCCTCCCCACGCCTGTCCCTCCCTGCCCCTCAGGCCCAGTCTGTGGGACGACACCGGGGCCTTTCCCCCGGGAGTAGCCTGCTCTGTGTCCTGTCGCCAGCCCTAAGCTCTGAGTGAGAAACGGACCAGTGAGGAGGAGAACGGCGTGGAGGCGCTCGGCGCTGGTCGGCTACGCTCTTCACTGTCCCCACCTGCACCTTCCTATTTGACTTGTTCCGATGTCTGTGGTTGCTCAACTCGGTAATTTGAATACAGTTCCTCGCTTTTGCAACAGATCAGACTGAACGCCCCCAGCAGTGACCTATACCCACACTGACATGTTACCCACTGGGGCGCGAGCTCTGCAGATGAGCCCTGGGCCGCTCCTGGGTCACCTCCGTGGAGCTGCGTAGTGACTGGTCCTCTGGGCTCCACAGGGACGCTGGGAGGTTCTGGGGGAGGCGTCCGGTTTCCTAGGGACGACGGCGCTGCCTGATGCTGGATGAGGTGCTTCTGGCCACAGAGTCGAGGTCCGGCTCTGGGTTTCCAAGAGTTCCTCGGTAACGGCCACAGGGTGTCCGGGAGACTGTCGCAGGCTTGAAGTCCTGAACGTTTTACTTGGGGAGGCCCACAGGAAAAGGGCACGGCGTCCCCGAGGGGAAGGTACCGGCGCACAGGCTCCACGGGTGGCTGGGCGGTCCGGCCGGCCACCCCACGCTGACCACACAGCGTGCCTTCTCTGGGAGCGGGCTTGGCCGCCACCCGCCTTCTCCAGGGAGGAGTGGACCGAGCATCCCTTGAGCGGCTCCAGACCCTCAGGCAGGTCCAGGTTGCGGCTGGCACTCAGCCAGCATCTCCCGCCTGTCAGGGAAGAGCGTCACCCCGGCTCTCCGGGGCTCAGGCGAGGGTGGAATGAGTGGATCTGAGAACGAGAGGCTGAGCTGAGTGTGGAGCAGAGTGATCGTCTCCTCACTGTTCCTCTTCTCCCGGAGCCTCTCAGCAGCAGATCAGCTAAGCTGATGGCCAGGTGCCACCACCAGAGCAGTTTATCCCGTTCACACAAACGCTCCAGTAACCTCCCTCTCAACTTCTGGCTGCACGCCTTTTTATGAAAGGTATGTGAGTTCCTAACAGCAGGAAGCTCTTCCATCCCAGCGACCTTCATCCCGCTTCCAATCACCAAGATGCTGCTTCCCAGGTAAATCTCCCAGCTTCACAGCTGAGCCCCAAACGCAGAAAGAGCCTGAATGGTGATCTGGACGCCGATTCCAGCCACAGCCCGAGGTCAGGAGGCGCCCGGCAGTGGCAGGGCTGGGAGGGAAGAGGCTCCGACTCGGGAGAAGGACGGGCTTCGGGCTGCGGATGGGGCAGAGGTGTTCTCAGAGCGCTGAGCTCCGCAAACAGGTGGCCCCTGCGCCCTCCTCCTGATCCGTGGGTCTCCCGGAGAGAAAGGCGCCCAGAGCTGGGGTCAGTCACGAGGAGAGTGGTGCCCAGGCTTCTGGCGCGGAAGGCCCGCCACTCTCGCCAGCCTTCCCCTGGATCGCTGCCGGGGGGCCGTCACAGGTGGGGGTGCCGAGGCCACAGCTGCGTCCAGGTGCTGGCCAGACGGTGAGCCTGGGGCCTGGGGGGTGCACCCCGCCCTGAGGGACTCAAGTGCTGAAACACAGCCAAGCCCCTCTTCCTGCCCCTCTGGACTGACTCACCCGGAGCACGTGCCCTCCTGGCCGCCCACCTGGGCCCACGGGCAGCATCTGTCTGTCCGTCCCCCCCCCCGGCCGCAGTGGGTCCAGGAGCTGGGAGCAAAGCTCAGAACTCAGGTCCCCGAACCCGCTCTGGGCCGGCCACTGGGTCAGATCTGCACTTTAGGAGACCCTCCACCTCGAGGTCTCCCTCAGGGGGTCACCCCTCACCTACCTGTCCAGTGGGGTCCCCCGTCCCCTGGGAGGGACTCACATCTCCAGCGCCAGCACCCCCGGACACACATCTATTTTTGTGGCCTGGCCCCTCCCAGTGGTCACGCATCCTGCGGCCTCCCACGGCCGCCCCCACACATCCTGCCGAGCCTCAGGGTCACCTTAACCCCTTCCCTGTCCAGGGCAGGCTGGAGGTCCCTTAGGGGCAGGGTGGGAAGCTTCCAGTAAAGCTAAGAGGCTGCACCTGCTCCAGAAAAGTCTCCTTCCGGCCAACTGGAGCAGGCTCCTGTTTAAGCGTCCAGCGCTGCAGAGAACGGAAGGTGGTTTTTAAAAACTAGCAGGAACACCGTTTAGAGCTGAAAGAGCAAAGGGCCTTGTTTTTAAACTGCTGAGTCTCACTTTTCCGCTGCCAGTTTGAAAAGCAAAACAGCCAGACGGGCCGGGAAGCCCAGGTTCAGCCAGCCGCCCTCGGCGGCCCCGCCTGGCCCGGAGCCTGCTGGGGGTCTGGACGCCGGGGTGCGGCCCTGGGAGGGGCCGGGCAGTGACACCTGTCCGCGGGAGGACCCCGGCCGGACAGTGGGGGGCGTCCCGCACGTGGAGCCCGCGCTCCCGCTCTGGCGGCGGCCCCTGGACACCGCGCAGCGGCCCCGCTCCGCCCCGGCCGGTCCCGGGGCTCGCTGGGGTCGCACGCGGGCGGGACGCGATCGGAGCGCGCAGACCCGTCACGGAGGCGATCGGAGCACGCAGACCCGGCACCGGCCTCCGGAACGCTGAGTCCACGCCCCCCACCCTCCTCCGTCGGCCCCTCTCCCGGGCCCTCCCCGCCCCCCCCACCCGAGCCCACCGCCCACGCTTCCCGCCCCCACACACCTGCCGTGGGACGTCCTCCCGGCCCGGTCCTCCACCCGCAGGTGCGCGAACGCCCCTCCTCCCCGGCCTGGGGGAGGGGAGGGGAGGGGAGGGGAGGGGGAGGGCTGCGGGGCGGCGGCGAGGACGGTGGGGGAGGGGACCGCGCGGAGGGAGAGGGCGGAGCGCCAGGGAGGACGGCGCGCCAGGGAGGACGGCGGAGGGTCTGCGCCGAGGGAGGGGGCGGGGAGGCGCCCGGCCCCGCCCCGCAGCGTGTGTCCCCATCACCGCCACCCGCTCCGCCTGCACGGGACAGGCGGTCTGCTGTCTGGGCTCAGGGTGTGCAGGCCCCAGGGCAGGGCCGTGCAGCTGCGGGGGGGGCCCCCTTTTTTGCAAGAAAAGGGAAGGGACCGGTCTTCTCCCTTGTGGGTCCCCCTTGTTCAGGGAAACTCAAGTTCCCCAGTAGAACTCGGGAAGTTGAGGTGCACAGGCTGACACGTCCCCAGTGTTGCTCTAGGTGTAAACTTTATTTTAGCTGGCGCTTTCAAACGTCTGCATTCTGTGGGCGACACCAGGAAATCGGAGTAAGGCCAGCACAGAGCCCTGTCGGGAGGGCAGTAGGCACAACCCCAAGGCTCCAGGGGGCCCCACGCCAGGAGCCCCATACCCGCCCCGGGGCGCCCCTCCAGGCCTGAGGGGAGGGCGCGCCGGCCTCTGCAGGGCTTTCCTCCTCCAAGTGCGGTCCCCACCCCCGGGCATGGCCTCCCCGTCAGCCCCCCGCTTAGCCAACGCCCCGAAGCCCAGGCAGGGCGGCCGGGCCCCCGGTGGTGGGCACGGCTGAGCCAGGGCTGCCGAGTGGACAGGACCCCGCACATGCTCAGAGGCAGGGCTGCTGCGGGGAGGAGGCTGGCCCGAGTGGACAGCGAAGGGAAGGCAGGACCTTCCTCAGATGGACGGCTTCCTTCTCGGAGCGAGCGGGGATGGGAAGGCCCCAGGACCCTGGCAGAGTCAGGGCGGAGGCGGGGGCCTCTCCTCTGAGGGTCGAGTGGATGTGCAGGCGTGGGGGCCTGACCCGCTCGGTGGGGCCTTTCCCGTGACCGCAGGGACCCGGGGTCCTGGGGGTGCTCTCCAGGGGCCGTGCTGAGTGTCGCTGGAGCCCTGAGGGCCCGAGGGGGGCGCCCAGCCGGCCTGCCCGGAGGATGGGCAGCGCTCAGTGACCCCACGACCCCAGTCAGGTCTGCAGGCCCGGCACTGCCCCCAGGTGGGCGTCCCGTGGAGGGTCCCAAGCCCCACCTCGGCCACAAGCACTGGGACCGGGGAGCCTCTCCCACGGTGGGGAGGCCTCCAGCCTTGGGACGTGGTCGCTGGCCCAGGAAGATGCGGAGGACAAAGGCCCAAGACGCCTGTGCGCTCGGAGACGGCTGGTGCTGATTCAAGTCTTCCGACTCCAAGGCGAATCCCAGAACAAAAGCCAGGGGCGCCCTGCTGGCCAGGGGCCGAGGGCCAGGCCAGGCCTTTGTGCAGCTCTGGAGGCTTGGGGAATCACCATCACAATCAGGGCTCTGGGAGGGCTCTGCGGAGGACCTTCTGCTCCCGCTGGGGTCAACCCCTCCCGAGGGCGTGGGCAGAGGTGGGCAGGCGGCCTGGAGACCCCGCGGGCCTGGGGCTGCGTCTCTGCCTGGTCACCGTGCCCTTGGCCCTTCAGGGAGTTGGGGACTTCGCTGTTTGAGGTGAATTCCTCTGTGGAAAGCCTCTCGCTCCCACAAAGAAGTCTGTGTTACAGGAAGTAATCCCAAGTGGCTCAATGGGTAAAGAATCCGCCTGCAAGGCAGGAGACTTGGGTTCGACCCCTGGGTCGGGAAGATCACCCCCCCACCCACTGCATTCTTGCCTGGAGAATCCCGTGCACAGAGCAGCCTGGTGGGCCACAGCCCACGGGGTCGCAGAGGGTTGGATGGATGGAAGCAACGGAGCACACACATGACACCCGAGTGGGGTGCCGCCCCGCTCCCAATAGCCTGGGGTCCCCTGAGCCTCTCAGCGCCTGCCTCTGCCCTCTGGGTCCAGGTCAGGTGGGGCATGCAGGAGGCTGGCGGGGTGGGGGGGGCCTGGTCCTCTGGAGTTCTGAGGTGACCCTGGGGCATGAAAGGGGGTTTCCTCCCACGTACCTGGGGCCTCAGAGAGCCAACCTGCTGGGGGAGACACGGGCGCCCCAGGCTCCAGCAGCCATGACCTCCTTGCCCGCCCACCCTGAGCTGCAGCTCCTCGGGGCTCATTTCTTGGCTGCTGGCCGACCCTGCCCCACGGCTTTCCTCTGGGAAGCCAAAGGCAGGGCTACCAGGTGACCCTCCAGTCTCCAAGGAATGCTGCTGGGTGGGCGGGCGGGGCCCTGAGCCTCCAGCCTGGGGTTTATTCAGGCAGCAATGTGGCCCCAGGCCCACGCTGGCCGCTGGGCAGTTCACCTTGTCCAGGCAGGGCCCCGGGGCCCCCGGAGCTCACCCCCAGTGTGGAGTCAGGCTGTGAACACTAATGAGACGGGGGAAGGAGGTGCTTAGCACCCGGCCCAGGGTGGGCAGGACCCCCGGACCTGCTGGGCCATGGTGGACCACGGTGAGTTAGCGCCGTGCAGCCCGGGGTGGGGATGTGGGGCGGGGTGGCTGAGCTCTGTCCCCAGCTCCCCCTCCCACTGCCCCCCCTCACACGCAGCACGACGGTTTCTGCCCTGCAGCAGGACCCCAGAGCAGACCATCGGTTGAATTGTGTCTCCCCAAAGAGATGTGTTGAGGTCCTGACCCCGGTACTCTAGAATGTGACCTTTATCGACACAATTTATCTGAAATAAGGTCATCAGGGCGGGGCCCTCACCCAAAGTGACTGACGACCTCGAGGAGAGCGGACGCTCAGACAGGCAGACTAGGCGGGGCCTGAGGATAAAGATGCGTCTCCAGGAGCCCCGAGGCTGGGAGGCTCGAAGCCCCAGGGAGCCAGCTGACCTCCGCCTGCGGTGCCCGCTTGTGCGGCCCAAGGACAGAGCGAGCAGACGGCAGGAGGCGGCTTTACCTGCAGGCAGAAAGTAGCGCTGCGCTGCCTGGCAGTCCTTTCTCTCCGTCCTGTCCACGGGGAGCGACCGCCTCTTCCCTGTCCTAAGACAACCTGCAGGGGCCACGGTCACAGCTCGTTACCAAGTTTTCGCAGGGACAGAATGAAGGGACAAGGTCGGTGATTAAATAGCGAATCTCACTAGGGGATGGTGAGTAGGAAAGTATGGGCGATCCCTGTAAGCTAACGACCTCTTGATAAAGCTCCACCACAAGCCCCCAGCAGAAGCCTGAGGCCCAAAGCAGTGAAGCCGAGGTGCACGGGCCCACTCCCTGCCCAGCTCGCCAAGTTAGTGGCCCCTGGGCCATGCTCTGTGCACACCTGCAAGGCGGAGATTTGTGGCCCTAGCTCGACCACGGAGGGACAAGAAAATGCCCCTTCCCGGCGTCCCGGTCTGGAGGAGGAGCTGATGGCGGCGTGACATCTACTCGGGAGAGACAAGGGGGTCCTCCCCTCCTTCCCACTCCTCCTTTGATTACAAAACTGTAGCCCACTAAGTGCTCGGAGCCTGGCACACTCGCCCACCCACGTGTAAGCCTCACGAACATCCTGTTCTAGTAAATCACGTGTCGACCACGTTGCTCTCACTGAATTCTCCTCGGCGCTGAGACCTAATGGACCGTGGTGCCGGAGCTCTCGCAGCCCCCCTGAAACGACACTGGGCCGTTTCAGCTCGCTACGTTCAGCATCTATGGTCTGCATTTTAGCCTTGTCTCGTCCCTAGCACACTGTGTAGGTTCGTGCAAAAGTGATCGCTGCTTTACGTCGTTGACATCTGCTGCTTGATATCGGAATACATTCTTAACAAATGTGACTGGGATACGACATTTTACCACGTATTTCTCGATTTATGCTTTTTGCTATCACCTTATTACTTACTGTTTATTTTGTATTTATTTTAGACAATGGAAATGATGTTAGACAAAAAAGCAAATTCCAGTGATTTTCTTGAGTTCAAAATGGGTCGCAAAGCAGCGGAGACAACTCGTGTTTAGCCCAGGAGCTGCTACCGAACGTACATCACGGCGGAGGGTCAAGGAGCTCTGCAAAGGACGCGAGAGCCTTGGTGAAGAGGAGCGTGGTGGCCATCAAAGCTGACAAGGACAGCTGAGGAAGCCGTCTTTGAAGCGGATCCTCCCACAACCGTTAGGACCAAACTGAAGCCAGGACAGGCTCTAGGGGCAGGCGAGGCCTGAGGTTTGCTCTCTAGGAAAGCTGAGGCACTGAGAACTCCCGCAGGCAGTGTAGCTCGACCAATCAGAAAAAACCCCTGTAGCCCCCCCGCGCCAGACCCGAGCCAATCCAGATAGGGATGCGAGGTTTAAAAGTCCCGTGCGCACCTACGGTTTAACCAATCAGCTATGCTGCTACAGAAACAAAGAACCATCTGTATAAAAGTAAAGGTGATTCAGAACTCGGGGCCCTTGTCGGATTCCACTGTGCTGGATGAGACGTGGGCCCTGGCTCGAGTTAGCAATAAACCCCTTTATGCTTTTGCATTGCTGTGGATGTCTTATTCTCTGTTTTGGGGACTCAGACTCTGGGCATAACACAACTACCGAGAAGTTGCCCAAGGACTCAACATCCACCGTTCTGCGGCCGTTCGGCCTCTGAAGCAGACTGGAAAGGTGAAAAGCCCAGAGAAGGGGTGCCTCGTGAGCTGACTGCAACTCAAAAAAATCAGTTTTAAAGCGTCCTCTTAGTCTACACAGCAACAGCGAACTATTTCTCAATCGTATTGTGACGTGCAAAGAAAAGTGGATTTTATACGACAACTGGGACACCCAGCTCAATGGTTGGACTTAGAAGCTCCAAAGCACTTTCCGTAGCCAAACTTGCCCCGGAAAAAGCCACGGTCACTGCTTGGTGGGCGGCTGCTGGTCTGACCCACGACAGCTTTCTGAATTCCGGCTGAACCATGACCTCTGAAAAGTAAGCTCAGCAAATCGAGAGGATACACGGAAAACTGCAACGTCTGCGGCCGCACTGGTTAGCAGAAAGGGTGAGCAGAGGCCACAGATGCAAGCAAGGGACGGGGGCCTGGCAGGGCAAGCTGTGGGCCTTAAGGGCGTCAGCTTCCAAGATCGGCTTAGGCCTGACACTGCCCACTAACTGGGAGGTCTGGTCTTCGAATCTGATTAAAGACGGGTTTCACTGGGGTTCTGTCAGGCTTGATTAGGGCTCATACCTGTATCTGGATGGTGAGTTAGACACTTGCTGTCTGACTGAATGCTCCTAAATTACTCCGACTGCACGAGATGAACATGTACCAAGATGAGCGTCTTCCCTGCAAGCCGACACGCTGCTGCAGCCTTAGGGGTGAGCTCTTAGTGCGAGAAGGAACTGACAAATTGTGTTTTATTCCCAAGATTTTTCCCTGAAAGAGGAAGCTTAGTAACTGCAGATGTTGATCACACTGGGACACGGCTCAGTGGCATGAAGGACGGTGTTCACACGCACACTGGTGGGAGCTGGCTGTTCACGCCCGCACAGCCTCGGGCCAGGGTGCCCTCACTCACTTGAACGGCAAGCCTGCTTCTCCCGGCTCCCAGGGTCAGTGTGGTCACAGGTCCCTGTCACCTGAGGCAGACGTGGATGCTGGACCCCAGCGGACAGCAGCCCCGGGATCCGACTCACCTGCAGCGTCTATTTCCTGTAGATGGGTGTGCTCGCCGCTGTGTGGTGACGCCAAGGCTGCCCACTCAGGGTGAGTTACTTGCGTTTGCTGTATGGTTTGGGGGCGGGGAAAAAGCCCCCAATTTAGAATTGTGCCTGGTGAAGCCAGAGGCCTTCCAAGGGACCCGTCAGCCTTGGAGGGGCCGCCTTGCCCCGGCCCAGCAAGGCCCTTTCTCAGGGTCCACCCTGATCCCCCAACTGAGTCAGAAGCCCAGGGATGAGACTTTGTGAGCATCTGTGGAGTGTCTGGGGGTCAGTTTTCAGAGATGGGAAGTGCAGGGTGGCAGTGGCTAGCAGAGGAAGGGGGCAGGGCTGGGGGGGCAGAGCCACTGGGCCCCGTGCTGGCGGGCCTCTTGGGGCCTGCAGGAACCCCCTGGGGCAGCATGGGGCCCTCTCTGCTAACTGCCCAGAAGCCCTGGGGGCGTGGGGGCCGGGCTTTGGACAAGAGGCGGAGCAGAGGAGACCCTGGGGGACGAGGTCTGGTGGACAGTCGGGGAGCAGCTGGAGCGGGAAGGACAGCGGCGCTGAGTGTCCTGTTGCGGGCCCTCCCCCCTGGTGCTGCAGCCGTGGGCCTGGGGCCACCCCGTCCCACATGACCCCGAGAGGCTGCGCCCACGGCTTCATCGCAAACAGAGACACCAGCTGGGAGACTGTTTACCCGGCAGCTGGTCTTAGCAGAAAATTAATACCAACTTCTATCATCTTTTTAATTTATGAAGAGACTAAACCAGAACTTTTTCTTCTTTATTGCAAGCAGATTCAGGTCTCCTGCCTAGATATTCTGCAGAAAAGTCCAATCATAATTAATATTATGAAGGTATACTTTTCCGAAATAAAAGGTAAAAACAGTAGCATACAAAATAAATTTTACAGAAATTTAAGATTTGGTTTAATTCACCGTTTAATTTTTCAAAGCAGATTAATAAATTATCAATTAAACATTACTGTTCAGAGGATGATTATCTTAAACACACCTACTATATTCAATAATTTAAAAATAAATTCCAGTATTTATGATGACAATACCCATAGATACCATGTGTTAAATATATTTTTGAAGATTCTCTTTATCACATTACATAATGAATGAACATTTTAAACAGCGATGCAGACACACGTAATTTTAAGTCAGAGACAATATATGCATATTAAAATTCTGTGTATTTTGATAAGGTAAAAAATAAAGCTATATAAACTGATCTTTAGATTTTTTTCTGCAAAAGTAGAATCACACTTGAATAATACTCTGACACACCTTCATTAAAGCTTTGTTTATAGACATCAAAACGGTCCTCACCCCCATTCACCAACCCTCTAACTCACTAAAAAAAAACCAAAACAGAATGGATGCATCTGCCAGCTGACATTTTTCCTGTTTTTAAAGTTAGAAATGGGAAACTTCCAAAAGAAAGTGCATACCAAGCTGTTACACTGAGTTGTTAAATAAATACCATTAATTTTAAGATGAGCAGAAGTGGTTGCATTAGGTTATTCATAATCAGTGCAAAACAGATGGACTTAGTGGTTTAAAAAAAAAAGGCCGGAAACTTCCCTTAGGTTGCCCTGAACTTTTGGTTGATGCCCGTGAATTTAAGAATAGTTACACTGCGTGCGAGGCATTGCTATAGTTCAAGCTGCAAAGTCTCACAAGGCGTACTAGGCATCTGCGACCTGTCACTGCGGAAGCTCCGCCCCCAGCGAGCCTCGCAGGGGTCGTTTGGTCTGTGTCCGCCCGTGGAGTCAAGGGCACAGGAACAGGCTGACTGGGGTTCTAACAGGAGTGGCCGAGGGCGCGTCTCTTCTCCCAGCCGGGATGTGGCTGCAGCTGGGAGGGTCCGGCCCTGGTCCTGAGGGCGGGTCCCCTCCAGTGGGGAGGCTAGCTCTGGGGGATGGCGTGCAGGTCAGGAACCAGACGTCCGGACCAATGCGGGGAGATGTTAATACGTGGTTATTGTGCAGCTGTGAGTAAGATTTTCAAAACTAAGGAAGATGCTTCAATTACTTGCTTTAAGGTCAGTGTAAGGCAAGCAAGCACTGCCCACCACCAGGTGGGAGTCTCACTGTCCTGTCTGAAATGTCCCTTCCCTGGTTCTCGTCCCTCCCTGGCTTCTGGTCTCATGCCCCTGGTCCATCTCACACTGTCAGGCGCAGCCACTTAGGAACTTCCCAAACAATTTTAAGAAGACGTATTGGGGCGTGTAACGGTCAGTAGCTGTCCTAAGGAGACTTGAATTATCCGAGGTAAGTGATAACTGTCTGGATACAGGCAGAAAGAAGACAGCGAACCGTCAAGAAGCTTCTATTTTAAGGCTGAAGGATAGAAAAAAAAAAAAAAAACTAAACAAAATTAGATGAAATTGCAATGAACGGTGAAGAAAGAGCAGAGCAAATGATCAGACTCTAAATATGCCTTGTAACTACTCGCTCCTGCCAGAAACACCAAAAAGAAGGCAGGCGCAGAGAATGAAGTCGAATCTGAAAATTCACATTCATCAGATATTGAGACATTCAGCCAAAACATCCACCAGAATTTAAATGTAAAGTGGCCAAAATGTCTTCAACTTAAAAAATAAAAGCTTTAAAAACATACTTTAAAAATTAGATATGGTACATTAAAGAATGAACGAATCAAAGAGATATAAACAGCTATGAAAATACTTCAGTGCAAAGGCCATTTTAAGATCTCTAAAAAAATACATTACAAAGAATTTGTTAACTAAAACATACACAGAATCTGCCCCCCACAGGTATGACATTTATACCCATTTTAGGTTCTTAAAAACGGCTGTAAAAACGCACACACCGTTGTTTGCAGGGCCTAGAGCGGGCCTCGCGCAGCACGCGGGCGTGAGTGACAGCGAGGGGAAGGGGCCCGCGGGCGGACGCCCCACCCCAGCCTCGGCCCGGCTGCACCCCTCTTTGGTATGCTTGCCCTTCACCTGCTTTCTCCGCACCACCTGGGTACCCTGTTCTTGCGGTCAACTCCTCCCCTCGTTCAAACAAATATCCCACAGGTGAGCATTTCGGCAGCGACCCACGCGCTCTGAGCGCCTCGGGAGCAGACCCAGGGGGGCTCGGCACCGTCCCGCGGTCCACAGGGCATCCAGCGGGGGCGATGTGCGGCTTCCGGGTGACCCTGCCCTAAGACGCCGTCAGCTGTACCTTCTGCAGGGTGAACCTCAAACTGAAATGTTTTCCTTACGGACCATTAAGGCTACGTCGATCGGGTTATTTCTAAAACGGAGATTCCGTTACAAGAGAGCGACAGGGTTTACTGCTCGGCTGCCTGCGGGCCGCAGTATTGCTCTTAGGGCTCCGGGCCGCCTCGACGACCCTGGGCGCGGTGTGCATCTGGGGGCCCACGCGCCCGAGGGGCCGCTCCCCGTGGGGCTCTGAGCACCGCAGCAGAGGCCGGCCCCGGGTACCCAGGCCCCCTCGCGTCCCCACAAACCCCGAAACACCCTTCCCACAACAGCAAACCGCGCCTGCGCCCTTGGAGCGGGAAGGGGCGCCTCTCGGAACCTGTGCTTTACGGGCCAGGCCCCCCAGAGGCAGCAAGGGACGGGGTGGGGGGGGTCCCGGAGCACCGACCCCGGAGGGGCGGCGTTGGGCCAGACGCGCCCGCGCCCAGCGCCACCACACGCAGGTCTGGACGGCAGCCGTGGACGGGGCAGGGGGACGGTCCCAAAGCAGAGGTGTCGGGCTCGGGAGGGTACAGCAGACCGGGCCCCAGCCCGCGAGGCTCGGCCGTGCTCCCCGGAGGCCCTGGTGGGGCGGCCGAGCCTGGAGCAGACCGAGGCCCTCAAGCAGAGCTCCTCCTGTCGCCACACGGCCGGGGAGGGTAGCGGGCTCGTGCGTGTCCTTCCCGGCCGCCACTCGGGGACGCCTGTCCCATCTTCCTCCTCTCCGGCCGCAAGAGCAGCTCACGCCACGCAGCCCTTCGGGGCTGGACCCTTGTGTGTGGCCTCCCCTGGGGCCGCGGGTGGTGCGAGGGCTGAGCAGGAGGGGCCCCGCGTTCCCTGCCTTCCAGGGCGCTGCCCGGGGCTGGAGACTACAGGGAAGCAAGTGGGTGACTCCCCAGAGGTGGTCCTGACACGAAGCGCGAGGTCTGCGGAAACAGAAAGGACAGAGTCAGTCCCGGGACCCCGCGCGGACCCCGTCCAGCGCCCGTCGGAACCCAGCGCAGCCGCTGCCCTTGCTACCCCGAGCGTAGCTGGGCTAGACACGGGGCGGCGTGTGGACCGCCGGCCCCTCCTTGCGTCCACCGTCCCGCAGAAAGGTGTGTAAACACGAGGCCCCTCCCCAGGCCCCAGGCTGAGCGCGGCCCCTCCCACAGCGCATCTCACTGGACCGCTCCAACGGAGGCCCCAGCGGTGGGAGGCCCAGGTGGTCAGACTGGACGCGCAGGGAGGGGGCAAGCCCGCCAGGAGATGCCCGCGCTGGATGCTGAAGGCGCAGCTGGACGCCTGCCCCAGCCTGGCTCAGAGCCCTTTGTTTATTCTGAAAGGCGGTCTTTCCTGGAGGACCTTTCAGGTGGAGCCATGCCCACCACCGAGGATGAGAGTGAAGGCTGAGTTCTGGACGCCGAAGGACGCTGTGGGCCTGCGCACCGCACAGATGTGTGTGCACGCACGCTCACTCGCGTGCCTGGGAGTACACCCCAGGCAGCCCCAGTGCCGGCCTCTCCGGTGGGCCACTTACCGGGGACGGACCCCACGTGTGCGCAAGTCTTTGTCACCGTGAACCTAACAGAAACGGCACACCACGGCAAAGCTCTGGAGGAAACCCGCGCGGTCCGCAAGAGCACAGCACACGGGCTGCCCGCGGGCGGCCGTTACCTATCCTCTGGCTACTCGCGCCTCGGCCGGGGCTCGGGGTCCGTCAGCAGCGGCCGGTCAGGGCTCGGCGCGGCGTCAGCCGGGGCTGGGCGGCTCGGGCTCCTCTGCAAGGCGAGGACAGACACTGAGCCCGCGCCGCACACCCGGCTCCGCGGGGCCGGCCGAGGGGGACGCGTGCGGGAGGCCCCGCTCTCGGCGCAGCAGCGCCGATGGTCGGGGTGCGGGACCCGGGGCTGATGGCCCTGCCGCTCACCCCGACCTTCCAGAGACTGCGCTGCTCCTGAGGGCGCGCAGGCGCGAGCGAGGGCCTCTGCACCGGCCGCTCTCTGCCTGCCTGTCCATCTGTTCCTGCCTGTCCCTGCGTCCCCGTGTGTTCTGCCTGTCCGCCTGCCTTCCTGACCCTCTGTCCCTGTCCACCCGCCTGGCTTCCTGTCTGTCCCTCAGTCCCTCTGTGCCTGCCGGGCCCTGTCCCTTGGCCCCGTCTCCAGTCAAACAAAAGAATCCTGGCCTGAAGCTAGAATCCGGAGGTTTGGGCGTGGCAGGGCCGAAGGCCAGCGAGGTCGCGCTTCTCTAGTCTGAACACTGAGGCTTTCCAGTCAAGCGGTGTGAATTTTCCAGTGGCTCGGAAGAAAGGAACTGCAGGAGCCGGAAAAGCGCGAAGCTGGAGGTGCAGATGCCCCCTGGGCACACGCGATGTTGGGCATGCAGATGCCCCTGGCTAGGCGCGATGTTGCGCACGCAGATGCCCCCCGGCTAGGCGCGAGGGGCCGCCGGCGAGAGGTGAAGCAGACTAGCGCTCAGGTGGCTGCTCTTCGCGCGAGTGGAAACACTCACAGCTGTGTGCGCCCATGGGTGTGGACAGAATCAATGCACACGTGTATACAGATGCCACACGTGTGCATACGCGCACACGTTTATATACGAGACCTGGTGGCCTCTGTGGTTTTCACTTTAATAGGACGGATGAAAAGAAAAAGCCGCCCATCCCAAATGCAGCGTGTTCCATGGAAGCACTAGCCAAGGGTCTGTGCCTCCAAAGTTTGGCCGGAATTGGCTGGTTTTGCAGCAATACCGCACGAACGCCACGTGTGCTGGGCACCGGCTGCAAGCGCCTGTGAGGGGCTGGCCAGCCTCGCGGTCAGAGCCGCGGCCACGGACACCCAGAGCTCAGAGCCCTTCACCAAGCAGCAGAGCCCGGCTTCTGCAAAGGCTCGGAAGCAAACCAGCTCTCAGTGAACCCCACCAATCCTCAGAGGGTTTATTTTCAGTCCAGACTTGGCGTGATTTAACTGGTTTCACGAGCACCTCCTGTGACTTATTAAAATGTTCCTAATAATTTTATCCTAAATGTCTTCAACTGTGTAAACAGTGAGATAAAATTCTGTAGTTTATTCTAACAAATTCTTGTGCCCCAGGTTAGAAAAATATTGATTGCCAGTAATTACTCGAACTTAAAAGATGAACAATTATTAAAAGAATAAAAATGGCCTTTTTTTTTCTTGAGGCATTTTCCTATTAAGCACGCTGCCTGGTAAAGCAGTAACACCAGGCACAGGCCTTCAACGTGTGCCCAGTGTGGGACACACAGGACTGAGGACTGATAAGTGTGTCCTTGAAGCCTTGGCTCCAGGCGAGAAGCCTCCCATCCTGGGAGGCACAGAAAACGGTGTACTCCTGAGAGAGAACCACAGATGCCTGAGGCACAGGTGGAGTCTTTTTCCAAAAACAATCATCCATTTTAAAAGAGATGAGAGGGACTTTGGTGAGACAGCTGACCCCAAACACGCCCGTCCCAGCTTGTCCGAAGTCTAGGGGCCCCGCCAGAGGCCGCCTCTCCCTGGGCGTGGTCCCACCAGTCCCTCAGGCCCCACACGAGGGACAGGGAGGACCTGCCTCTGGGCCCCAGGGCAAGGCCAGCGCTGACCCAGGAGCTGCCCCTGCCGGCAGGACCGGCTTCACAGCTGCCACCCGGCCAGAGGGGCGCTGAGGCTCCCCAGCGAGGCCCCGCAGCCTTGTGGGTGGAGAGAGCCCGGCGCCCGAGGCCCCGGAGGGCCTGTGTGCGTGGCTCCCGAGCTTCACCGTCAGCCCTCCATGGTCCTCCGATCAAGTCCCAAACATGCAGAAAGACAGAAAAGCGTCACCTGGTTCCGTTAGAAAGTCAGACTGCTGGAAGTCTGAGAAAGCATAAAGACAGTGGGCTGCTCGACAGAAAGGCACTGGTTCCTAGTCTGCCGGTCCCAGAGGTCAGAGGTCAGAGATCAGGAGGCCATGCACATCGTTTGCAAACAAGATTTGGGCAAAGAGGCCGGAAGATGAAAGGAACCAGGAAGGGAAGAGACAAGAAACGGCAGTGAGTCGGGGGTCGCCCTTGGAGCCCCTGCGGCCCGTCGAACCCTCCCGAGCGCTCCTGCCCCGCCCTGGGATGGCCTGAGGTCACGGAGCCGCTCTCGTGAAGCTGCCGGGCCGGGCCGGCTCTAAGCCCTCTGCGCCCCCTGGCTGGGCACCGCGGGCAGCAGCTGAGATCAGCCCCAGGGGTCCCAGAGCTCACCGGCCTTACTGGTCACCTGCACGCCCCGCCCTCCTGTCACTCACACCTGCGGCCCGCCCTCCTGTCACTCACATCTGCACGCCCCGCCCTCCTGTCACTCACACCTGCGGCCCGCCCTCCTGTCACTCACATCTGCACGCCCGCCTCCTGCCTCACCCTCGCCCGCCCTCCTGTCACTCACACCTGGTGCTGCAGGTGGGCAGGGCATCCTGCAGGACGGCCTGCTGCGGCCTCTGCCGCTCAGAGCATCCCTCCTCCTCCCCGAGGGCGCACGGCAGGACGGGAGAAGGGGTGCGGGGGAGGGGAGGGAGGGTGTGCAGGGTCACAGTGGGGAGGGGTGCGGGGTCACAGGGGTGTGGGGTCATGGAGGGAGGGTGTATAGGATCAGAGGGCTGAGGTATGCGGGGTCACCGGTGAGGAGTTATGGGGGTGAGGGGTCACAGGGCGAGGGGTGTGGAGTCACAAGAGGAGCGGTGTGCGCAGGGGGACGAGTGCAGGGGTGAGGGAGTGAGGGGTGCGGGGTCACAGGGGTGAGGGGTCACAGGGGTCACCAGGGTGCGGGGTCACAGGGGTACAGAGATGGGGGACGTCCGGCCCCTGAGAGCTCTCTAGAAACTCCAGGTCACATCTCTGTTTGGACTCGTCTGGGCACCCTTAGCGTCTCACCCATCTCTTGAATCCAGAGTTCAGCTTGTTGGTGTCCCCTCGGGAGCACGGAAAACCACCACCCTACCTACTCATGACCAGAATTTCCCAAAATGAATGCTAAAGTTTGAGCCACATTTCCATCCCTAAAAATAAAGCAATTTTACCTTCGAAATAAGGATTAATCAAAAAAACTTGTTTAGGCTCACACAAAATAATTTGCCTTTTGTATTGGCTTAATCTTTTTCTCTTAATCTTTCCCTTATTTCAGGGACTGCCTGTCCAAATCTAAGCACTGGACATTTAGTTCAGGTGTAAAATCACGTGTCACCGTGGAATCTGTTAGTAACACTGGACGGACCACCTTTCTTGCTGCCTCCCTGGGGCCCCCCACGGTGCCCCCCAGGCTGCAGGCCCCCCCCACGGTGTCCCCAGCTGCGCCCCCCGCCCCGAGGGTACCTGCACTCTCTCGATGGCGCTGGGCCATAGCTGCCTGCACAGCACCTTCTTGAGCACGTCGGGCAGCAGGCTGACGGTGACCAGCAGGATGATGGCCAGCCAGGCAGGGCCGCTGGACAGCATCTGTATGAACACGTAGTACATCCTCTGATAACTGAGGAAGGGCCTGCAGTGTCCAAGGAAAGAAAACCACAGCACGGTGGCCGATGAGGAGCCGGCGGAGACCCCCGCGCCCCACACGCAGGGCCGTCTGCCCTGGCGGGGTCCACGTCCATCTCTGACGGTCACCGTCCACCCGCTGCGCTCGCCACCGGGTCACCAGGGGGGCCTCTCCCCATAGCGCTGCGTGACTTTGCCCTGAAGGCCGGGTTCGAGCATGAGACGAGGAGGGGAGGTCTACGAGGTCATTCCAAGCGGGGAGCAAGCCCCAGAAGCTCAGCTTCAGAACAGCAGGAAAGACGTTTACACATGAGACAGGGGGCTTTGCTCAATACCTATTAGTACAGAGAAGACCGTGTTCTCATCAGCAGAATGGCTAAACACAAGCTTATGCCAAAATAATTTTTAAATTTTCTATAAAAATACAGAGAATGAAATGACTTCTCTGCCAGGCGGGCTAGGAATGCCTTTGGAGACGGGCAGTGAAGTCAAATAGTCCTGTCTGACCCTGTGTGACCCCATGGCCTGTAACCCACCAGGTTCCTCTGTCCATGGGGTTCTCCAGGCAAGGATACTGGAGTGGGATGCCATGCCCTTCTCCAGGGGATCTTCCCTACCCAGGAATCAAACCTGGGTCTCCCACATTGCAGGCAGATTCTTTACCATCTGAGCCACCGGGGATACCTTAGAAACACACAGTGACCGCACTAAACATGAATCTCACGGCTTCATGCTCCGAAGCGTCCAGGCCCAGGAGCTGGCTGGGGGGTTTCTGGGGAGTCTTTCTCATACACAACCGCTTGGAAAGCTCAGTAGAGCCGCGGGATCTCTGGCCAGGAGTCGGGTGGCTGGAAATCCACCGAGAGCAGGTCTGGTTTGGCCGACATGTAACGCGTGGACTGGCCACTGCAGGTCAGCAGCGGAGCGGGCCACCGGGTGGACATCCACACGGCAGCCTCCACGCAGGGACCAGATGGACCAGGGGCCTCTCCCTGGGGCTGGGGGCCGCCTGCCCTTCCCCTTGAGCCCTGCGCAGCAGTGGGGAGGCCAGGTGGACAGGACACTGGTTCCAGCCTCACGTCTGGGCGGGCCTGGGCCTGGCTCACCGCCCCCAGCCGCAGTCCTGCTCGGAGCCCTGCACGTGTGTGAGAGGCGGGAACAAGCGCCCGGGCGCCAGGTGGACATGCCCGCCTGGGACGTGACCTGGGGGAAAGGCCGAGGAGCACGGTGGGCCCTGGGGTTCTGAGGGGTGAAGAGGAGCCCACCAGGCCGGCCACTTAGACGGGACACCCTGGGCAGAAGGGACAGTGCGTGCAGAGGTGCGCTCATGACAAACGCAGCGGCCGCCTGCCCGTCAGGGCCGACCGCTGGGTCAGACTCTGTCCACCCCCAGGTGGACATTCAGCCGGCAGCATGCTGACCTTCCGAAAAGTGCAACTGGTCTCTGCGGCTCCTCTGTTTAAAACCTTCCACGGCATCCTAACGGTCTCCGAGGGAGCCTTCCTTCCGGGCCTGCCTTGGGGCACCTGCCTGCGGGCTCCCTTCCTTAGGAATGACACTGCCTCAGCCCAGTGCCCTGAGCACTCACAGGATGAGGTTAGCGCTTTTCTCCCAAGCTTCTGTTTAAATAACAGCTTTTCTGGGGAAGCCGTCCCCGACCTTGGATTGGTCCCTTCCAGAGGGTTTGGCCTGTTCGTCCCCCGTCACGCTCGTGAGGCAGCATGTCTCCCCTGGGGGAGGGATCGGAGACCACCCCGCCTCATCCCTGTGGGTCCTGGGCCCTGGCGTGAAGCCCCTCCTGCACACGGCGGGCACGCAACCCAGACCCGCACGCGGGAACAAGGTGGTGTGGATCTGAGCTTTCGGGCCTCGGTGAAAGACGCCGCGGGACTGGTGATGTGGCGGTGCCTGAGAAATCATCAAATCCGTACCAGACGACTCCTCCCCAGAGGAGGGAAAAGACGACGTAGAACAGCAGCGACCCCCAGATAACAAAGTGGTTTATCCAGGTCCAGTAGTGGGTGTCCAGCGCCAGCTGAAGAGAGACCAGGCGGTCAGCAGTGGGGCCACAGGGCCTGTCGGCGTGAGCCCGGGGAAGGAAGCCGGGGCGGGGACAGGAAGCAGAAACAAACCCCTAACTTCAGCCAGAGCATCGGCAGGGGCCTGTGTGGGAGAAACAGCCCAGATTCCAGAGAAGGGCTCCCCAGGCCCACCCTGCCCGCAAGTACCCGGACCCTTGGGTGGGGCAGCCCCTGCAGGAGGTGCTACTGCCCAGGACACGGCTCTGGGACTTCCTTCCTCACTCTCCAACCCAGGCTGGCAGGATTTGGGACCTTCATGACGATACTCCACGAAGAGTCTGACTTGACTTTAAAAACGAGCTCAGTTTTCCACAATACCTTTGTTTCAGTTAAAGTGTCCTTTGACTATACTAGGGGTGGGGCTGCTTGCCACGTAAAAGCAGTCTAACTCCAGTCCTCTCACACAGAAAAGGCTGTGGAATTTCCCTCCTCCCCTGCTGTGTAATTCTGAGCTCGCCCCTCGGGGCCGAGGCCACGTCAGTGGTGGGGAGAGGACCCCGGCAGGCCAGGGGCAGGGTCACCGGGTGGCCGACCGTGCCTGGAGGAAGCATGTGCACTCAGCGACGGTACCTTCAGAGTGACTGTAAACACCATCACCGTGAACACCAGGGTCCCGAACGTCCAGTTTCCAAACACCTGCGGAGAGAAAGTCCAGTCGCCTCATTAATACAGACTGCCTCTTCCATACTCAACACAAGCATCCGAGCACCCCACCCACCCATCGCCTGCTCGTCCAACCCCAGAGACGCAGGGACCTCCTGGTGTCACCGAGATGGGGGGTAGGCCGCACCCAGGCCTCTGGCCCCCGGCTCCAGCAGCATCTGTGGGCACCTAGTTCTTCCTAGGCCGCCCGGGTCTCCCCCTTGGCGCCCCACGAGCCAGACGGGACGCCCTGAGAGCTGGAGTCTCGGTGTGCACAGCACCCACCCTGCTGCTCCAGCCGCGCTTTAAGCAGGCGAGACCTCCAGCCCATCGCCCCACTTGACTTGCTCTGCGTGGCCAGAGTGAGCCTTAGTGGGATGCGTCTGTTCTCTTTCCAACTCAAAACCCTGACGGCTCGGCCGACAAACCACGGTGGGGCGGCATCACCGGTCGGGGGGTGGCCCGTGGGACCACAAAAAGGGAGAGGGGAGATAGGACGGAGCTGCACAGAGGCCAGGGCAGGTCCGAGGCCTGAGCGCCGGGCACACGGTGCGGCCCCGGAGAGACGCGGCCCCAGCCAGCGGGAAGGAGACAGCACGCTTCTCACGCAGAGACACAGATGCAAGCAGAAGGAAGCGGCGGGCACGTGAGAGTCTCTATCCCGGGGACAAACTAGCCTCTTGGACACGCTGCCTCTGGAGAGCTGGCGGGCCCAGGGCCCGTTTGTCAGGTCTGTGAGCTGTGCCTCTCAGAAGAGCTTCTGCTCTCCTTTCAGAAGGCACACAGCTGCACGCCACAAAGCACGAGAAGCTGGGACCAGGGTCCGTTCTCGACCAAGGAAACATCCCTACAGGTGCTCACTCCAGGTGAGTGTGTGGGTGTGCGGTTAGTGAAGCAGAATCCACTTACAGAATATTCTAGAAGAAAAACCGAAGCATTAGGACTTTTGCAGGAAATGGACCTAAGGACCCTCACCGCTTGATTCGTCATCGTGACCAAAACTGGGCTCAGTGGCTCTTGCCAGAGGGGCGTCTATCCCGAGCTGGGGACGCCTGCCATGCCTGGGGACCTGGTGGACAGTGGGGGCACAGCCCCCACGGTGACGTGCCCAGGCTGGGAACCCCCCATAGATGCGCTCTGCCTTCAGGGCTTACCGCTGGGGGCAGGAAGTGAGGTCGGGCGGGCGTGCTGGGCGCGCCCAGCAGGCAGGAGGACGAGGCGCCCGAGTCCTCTCCCCGGAAGCTGCCGTTTTCAGCCGAAAGCAGAGAGTGACGGTGCAGGAGGCGGCAGCTCTGACCCCCCCGGGACCCTCAGCTGGGCAGCAGGAGCCCCGGGTCCGGCCCTCCGCCTCCTTACACCCCAGGCCCAGTGTCTGTCACCCCTGCCGGGTGGGAACCCTGAGATCCCTTAAAACATCAGAGAACGGGCGCATGGGCCTAGGGACGTGGGGGGCGGCCGTCCCAGCTCACGGGGACGTGGCCGCATAACGCTCCAGGGGCTTGTCCAAGCTCCCTCACCTACGGGAGAGCTCGGGCCCAGACGCTCAAACCATCTCATCTCCACGCTCTTTAGCAGGGGCCGCACTGGGGTCCAGCCCCCTCTCTCAAAGGGTCGTCCAGAGGGGACTTTCCCAAGTGAGGTCAGTTCCCCAGTCCCCAGTGAAGCCCTGCGTCTGGTCTGATTTCCTAAGTAACACTGTGTCCCGTGCGCAGGCCACACGGGCGACGCGGCCACCCACGGGCGTCCCCTCATCCCTGTGGGGGCGCCAGGACCGTCGGGACCGCGTGGGGAGACGAGGCGGCGCCGCCCTGGCCCCGCCCGCCGGCCCACACCCCCCTGTGTAATGCCTCCTCTCCACGCTCTCTTCCCTCGAGACTGAGGACTCTACAGGGAATTTTCCCGCTTGCAGACGTTCTAAGGCCCAGACTCAGTCAGCTTTTATGTGTAAGACAATTCCACGACAACACGTCCTGTTTCCTGAAGGTCGCAGTGGCAGGGCCGTCTCTCACGCTCACAGGACGTCTCTCACGCTCGCGGGACCATCTATCACGCTCTCAGGAACGCCTATCACGCTCGCAGGACCGCCTGTCACGCTCGGAGGACCGTCTGTCACGCTCGCTCTGCGTGCCAGCTCGGGCCCCTGTGCAGCCCCGGGCGGCCCTGTGCTCAGCCGCCAGACAGGGCTCCTGGGCCGGCTCTGGGAACTTCCTGGCTTCTATCACTACGCACCCTGGACTTGCAAGCAGCCACCTGGGAATGTCCTGCTGCTCAACTACAACAAAGTCACTGTCTTCCATTCTCATCTGCGAAACAGCGTGGCTCTTGTCTGTCGGGAAAATACTCCAAACTTGAATTTCTCTTTCTAAGGTCGTCAGCGATTCTATCGTCTTTTTGATAGATCCACGAACATTCCTGAGTGGAAAGAGGTCTCAGCGGTCACCTCCTGACCATCCCACCAGCAAGACGCGGCCTCCTTGGAAGGGCAACTGCCGTCACCGAGCACCAGCCGCCCGAGGTTGCGCCGGAATCACAGCTCTGTTTGCGGCTTAGTTTGAATGACACAGAACCAGCTGGTAACATGTTCTCAGTTCTGTGAGCGATCCAACCCTCCCACCTGCCGGACACACAGGAATCATCTAAGAATCAGCAGTCTGGAACAAGAAGCCACCTCTGGGTCCAGACTCCGACCACGGACGCCCTGCGCACTCAGCCAGGCCTCTGCACTCCTGGGGACAAAGGTCCGACCTGGGCCCCGCGGGCCTCGCGCCACTTAGCACTGGTCTCGCTCTCATACCTCTGAGTCTTTAGGTTGCTCACGGTCCCCTGAGCACCAGGAACCCAAGGCCCAGCGGTGGACAAAGGCCCACGTCCAGTTCCTCCTTTGCAGGACTGTCCTGCCGGCTGCTTGCTGACGTCACTGTGCATCTCAGGGGCGTCTCCCGTGACAGGCGCTGTGTGACTCACGCAGGTTCTATCCCCCGGGGCCTCAGTGCTCGGGGTCTCCACCGACTGGGGGCTTCTCTACCTCCGTCTCCCTACCTCCGTCTCCCTTCCTGTCATCGTTCCAGGTTCTAACCAACACTTCTGTCCAAGATCAGCCGAGCAAAGGCACTCAGCTGCGGCGGGGAGGGGAAGGTGCTTGAGAATCTCAAGAGAGATCCTCTGGACGCTGGGATTCAGGTCCTGGAGTGGCTCAGCGCACCCTCGTGAGCGAGGGGCAGAGAGGCAGGACTAGCAGGAGGCCTGGCTCCCAGGAAGGACCTCAAAGCCTGCCCACAGAGCAGCCGGACAACACGCAGCCCCCACCCAGGTCTGCGCCCGAGGCTGCCCGGCGACCCACGTCCATGTCCAGGGAGTGTGCCCTGCCCACACACACACCTGCTGTCTGTGGGCTTGCAGGACAGGGCTGACCACGTCACCTCCTGACATGAGAGCCGAGCTCTCGGCAGCCTCATGGACTAAACACGCACCCCGGCTTGCTCTAACTCCCCGCCATCGCCCCACGTCTGCCTGAGCATCCGTCTGCTCGACTGTAACTCCAGGAAACTGTCCAGCAGGAGGGGCGACTGCAGGGGGCGAGGGTGATGCCCAGAACCGGGACCTCGGTTCTCGGGACACGGAGCCCGAGCTCTGCGAGATGCACACGGGCGCGCGCTCAGCGCTGGCCCCAGGGAGAGTTCCTCTAAGACGCAAAGAACCGGAGACAGCACGAGCCAGCCCCACCGTCGCTGGTGGCACCCGAAGACCACTCAGCTAAAACCAGGAGGACAAAGGCTCTAACAACGGAAGATTTCAGAAAAGTGCCGAAAGGCTCTGGAAACCCTCAGTTTAGTAAACCCTGGTCTAAGTCACAATGAGAGACAACAGCCCTTTTCAGCCACAAGAAAACAGGAACAGAGAAATCAATGGGCCAACAAGTTGCCCAGGACACACAGCAAGACTCAGAACTTCAGGCCAAACACACAGAGGGAGAGATAGACAGAGAGAGGCGCCCTGTCCAGCAGGACGAGCAGGGGATCCCTGCTCAAAGCCCCCTTCTGTTTCCTTGTTCCCGGGACACTGGACTGGAAGCAGGACGCCCGGGGCCACGGCCTCCCGACTCCAGGCAGCGAGGGGTTGGCCACGTTCAGAGCATTCCCCCCACCCCTATCCCGCCCCGGCCACACCCGCCTGTGTGTCTTCCTACTCATTTAGGGCAAGAGAAGACCACACAGATCCAGAAAACATCGCTGACACGGCGGGCAATCCCGGCTCGGAAATACAGGGAGAAGTGACCCAGGTAGACACACATGGTCTCTGGGCTGGCCTTGCTCCTACAGACACGGGGGGACTAGCTAAAGGCATCTCTACTGACAAAGCACACAGAGGGGGTCACGCTGGAAAATATTTTCGAGAAATATTTTATTTGCACTCCAGAAACAGAGAGGACACACCCACAGATGTCTTACCACGTGTGTGTTGCTGGTCATTATCTGAGAGTGGGAAGGGAGCCGCGGCAGAAAAAAAAAGCGAGATACAAATAAAACAACCCCCAGAGATTATGCAAAAACCCAGAGAGCTGCCTGTCTATCCGAAACGACACCGTAACTGCTCATCGCTAAGGAAACAGAACCTAAGCTGAGGACGTGAGCAAACGCTAACAGGGGTAAATACCGAATTATTTCCCAGATTAAATAAGCCACGTCTTGATGGTTGAGTTGGACCCCTAGGTAAATAACTGACGGTGAAACAACCTATAAAGGCTGGACCCCGCCCACCCCGAGAGGGTGTCCCTACAGTCAGCAGGGCCCCGCCATCGGGTCTGCCCCATCTGCGGCGGACACCCAGACGCCGACCCCTCGGGCCGTGCCGAGCTTCACCCCCAGAACCTGCAGCCCCGTCGCCGTGGCCCAGCCTGCACGAACCTGCCCGTTGCTGGTCACAGTCGTGTTTTCAAACATGAAGTAAGCACCGAAGAAAAACACCAGCGCGTCAAACAAGCCTAACAGCGTCCAGTAGATGAACGCACGCCAGCGGAGGAGCGCGTTCTTGGCGATGTCCCTGGGGGAGGAGAGGGTAGGGACGTGTTAGGTGCCCACCCGGCGCCTCGCCGCGACCCGGGGCCCCTGACCCACTGAGGGCCTCGGGACGGCAGAATCAGGGGCCGGGGGGCGCCAGGAGGATGCGGCCCGACCAACTCCCACTCGGCCGAGCTCCAGCGTTGGGGCCTGTGAGCCCCTGGGCCTCCTGGTCCCCGCCCGTCTGTTCCGCTCTCGGCAGACCCCGACTCCACCCGCCCGCTGACCGGCATAGGCTGTGAGCCCGAGGAGCCGAGGGGTGCAGGCGGGCCTGACGTCTGCACACCTCCAGGCCACATGTCACACTCTGCGACTGCTGGACACACTGCCTGCCACTGCTCTCAAGACACCTGGCCCCGGGAGAGCCTGGGGAAGCTCACAGCATGCAGCTGTCCTGGCTGAAACCACCGTGGTTGGAGCGACTGTGCGGGGAGACGGGAACGTCCCAGCTGACATGGGGGAGCGGCCAGCAGACACTCGCTTGAGCGCCCCGGCAGCAGAGGCTTTTCAGATGTAGCGCTGCGCTACCCAGGGACCTTCCTGGACAATTCCTATTTGAATGTTTTATTCCTCAAAGTGGACTGGAGGCTGCCACGGGCAGAAAGAGGGCGGGGCCCACACGCCTGCTTCCGGAAGTAAGGACACAGGGCGAGAGGCACCCTGGCACCCACTGGTGACGAAGCGCAACGGGCCTCCCTGCACCTGTCAGCTCAGCTCGGGAGGAGGCGTGCAGGACCCCCCAGCAGTGCGTCTGAAATGGGCTGAGTTCGCCTATTCCCTACACTTCCTCCCGTATCGCCAGGTGCACAGGACGATCCAGGCTTGCTCTTCTCTCACATGCAGGGATGACCGGGACAGCAACACTCCCAGATCTCACTTAATGGCTGACCTCTCTGGCGAAGGCCATGGGGCTGGCAAGGTGTCCTGACTGTGTGGGTGGAGGGCCACACACGTGACAAGCTTGCACAGAAGTGCACACTCACGTGGGCACACACGTGCACAGAAACAGGACCAGTGACACCCGGGCAACACCAGTGTGAGGGGTGGGGTGGGGTGTCGGGACCCAAGCTGCAACCCTGTCCTGTGCTTCCGCAGGTGGCCAGTCAGATGTCCCCACGGGGGACTCCAGATAAAACCTCCAGGGAGCCTCTCTACTCTTTCTTACAACCACGTGCTGAGTCCCTCAGTCGGGTCCAACTCTGTGCGACCCTCTGGACTGCAGCCCATCAGGCTCCTCTGTCCGTGGGACTCTCCAGGCCAGAATACTGAGTGGGTTGCCATGTCCTCCTCCAGGGGAATCTTCCCGACTCAGGGATGGAACCCTGGTCTCCTGCTTTGCAGGCAGATTCTTTACCAACTGAGCCACCTGGAAAGCCCCTTCCAGCCACACGTGCATCTAAAGCGTTCTGGAAATAACACGTCTAATGTAAAAAGCCACAGTAAGAGCAGCACGTTGACACAGCCAGAGACTCTGGGGCACAGGAAAAGAATCTTTTCCTTGTTATAAGAAATACTTCTCAGCAGAAAAGAGCGCCCTGAGATCAGCCCTGTTAACTTTGTTGCTCCCTGAATGGAACCTACTTGACTCTGCCAGGATCCACCAGGGTCAAGGGGGTAGACACTGTCATCTCAACTTCTTTCACAAGGATCACAGGGAAACACAAACTGGCTTAATGTGTACATTTCAAATGTAGCATGAATCCTCTCTGTCTAAATTTGGCGAATATTCACTTAAGCCACACTGCTTCCACATGTGTGAAGGGAAGAACCTTCTGAGGAATCGTGTGTGTCGGCTAACTTTGGATGGTCTGGGGTTTTGTTTTTATGTTTCTGGTCTTAAAGGACTTCAGCCAGGTGCGATCTGCAGGCTGCCGGTCCTTCTGGCGTCTCCGGCGCGGAGCTCCCGGTACCTGTAGAGGGCAGGGTCCCTCTTGAGCGTGTCCATGGCAACGTGCTGCTCCATCAGGCTGTACAGCAGGATGGGGAGGGAGGTGAAGCTGATGTTGTACAGCGTCAGGTAGGCAGTGTCGTACAGGGTCTGCGGGGCCGAGAAGCCTGTGAGATCAGCGCCCCAGCACCTTGGCCAGGTCTTCGGGGAACTTGTTTAAATATGCACATGTATTTTTCCTCTGGAGAGGCCCACAAACTTGAGAATTCTCAAATGCACACAGAGCCACTCTTTCACAGAGACTGAGGGGCCAGGACGTTTTCCAAAGCATCACGATGCCGACTGGCCAGGGTAAACGGCCGACCCCACCCAGTCCTGCCACTGCAAACGTGCAGCAACAGAAAGACGCGTGCAGGTCTGCAACTCGGCCTGCATCTGCAAGCTTCCACTTCCTCCGGTCTGGCTGCTTCAGGTGAAAGCAGGTCAGTGGTGGGATGGGGGTCACCTGGCCTGCACACCCCGCCGTCCACCCTCCGCCCACCATAGCCACACTCGGGGAGAGTGGGTGAGGCTCAGGGGAGCTCAACCTCAGGCCTGACGACTCACCTGCTGTGAAAACCCACAGAAGAACTGGTATAAAAACTGAGGGAAAATGAAGCAGATGTTCTGAAAGACAAGCCACGTGCCTGTTAGTTCAAGGGCGCAGCGTAAGGGGTGTCACCGGGTTCCTAAGAGGCTGACCCGTGACACACTCCACCCCGGGCAGAGCACCCCTCATCCTCCAAGATGGGCAATGACTCTAAAACTCCTCTCTCACTTCAGGGGCCCCCATGGTGCAGCCGCCGGTCTCCCCGAGATCAGAGCAAAAGGGAACTCCTAACAGAGAAAAGAGGAGGCACCCTGGGCATCAGTGTGGACAACGAGGAGGAACTCCTTCACGGAATGGTGAAAGAATGGTCCTTCCTCAGTCTGCTACAGTGCGGCTCGCAGTGGTTCTACATTCAGCTGAGAGAAGAGGGCCGGGCGCCTCCTCCTGGGAATCCTCCCATGGAGCCCTTCCTTCTACTCAGGGACAAGTCACCCCTGCAGCCTCGGGGCATCACAGCTGGCCAGCCTTTCACCCAACCCATCACACACCCAGAGATGGTGAGAGGAGCGGCGGTGGGAGAGCCTAAACGGTGGGAGAGCCTTCCTACCTTATAAAAGAAGTATTGCACAAGCTCGGATATCCTAATATAATAGAAATGCCCGTGAACAAGCAGCATCTTCTTTAAATGCTTAAACTTGGGTATCGCGTAGTCGCTGTTCCTTGCAGCCTGACGACCTTCCCTCCCAATGACACCTGCAAGAAGGGAGCGCACGCGCTGCATCAGCCCTCCTCTGCCCCTTGCAGGTGGACACGGGATGGGCAAAGCAGGGTTAGACTGAGCCGTTGCTGTGGGCTTCCAGCCCCGAACGCTCTGCGTCACAGGCGTGCCTTAAGTGTGTGTCTGAACCCTACGGTCCTGCCTTGTCTGTGTCCCCGCTGGTCCAGCTGAGGGACAAACCCTGGCCACTGTGAGAGGCAGCGGGGCAGAGCCCAGGGGCTCACCGATGCCCACGTGGGCCTCCAGGATCATGCTGACGTCATTCGCGCCGTCGCCAATCGCCAAGGTGATCGGGCGCTCTTTCGAAAACTTGATTAACTTAACGATCTGGAAAAGAAGTGAACGCAGACTTTCTCGTCTCTCTTTTATTTTTGCAAAGGTCAACCACTAACTAGGCAGAAAGGACAAAGACGCCAAAGTTAGTCAAGGAAGATGAAACAATTAAGTGCTTAAAGTGAATTGTTATATTCAGCACATTTTATCCACACAGGATAAAGTCTTTTTCGAGTCAAAAGTGAAGCATCCTCAAGCAGCTAAGAAATGAATGCAGGAAGATGAGAGGAGAAGGCCGAGGGCGAGGCCGAGGAGAGACAAGAAACCCACGGAGCCATTTTCAGGGGCTGCCCCACTCACTCAGATGTGGGGCAGGCAGACTTAAATTTGGGCAGGGGCAGTGTGTGAGCGCTGCACTCCGCTAGAGGATGGTGCTATGCCAAGTTGCCTTGTATCAAGCATCTATTTTTGAAAATAAACTGTTCTTTCAATTTTCAAATTTGTCATGTGTACAAAACCAAATCTGATAGCTCAATGAAATGAATAATTTCCAAATTTTTAGTCTGTTTCTTTATAGTCTTTTTTCTTCCTATTTATGTGCATAAGTATAATGTTCCATGATGCAAGACAGAAAAGATGAGGGGCTACGGCTTGTCTTCCTGATTCAAGACTGAGACACTGGCTGGTATAAGATTGAGAAGTCACTTAGCCCAAAAGGTAACATGTGAAGACAAAACAGCACCCTTTGTTCCATTCCGGACATCACTACACAAGGCTGCAGCCCCGCCCCCGGCACACCTGGGCCTCCTGCAGCCCCGCCCCCCCACCTGGCCTCCTGCAGCCCCGCCCCCAGCGCACCTGGGCCTCCTGCAGCCCCGCCCCCGCGCACCTGGGCCTCCTGCAGCCCCGCCCCCAGCGCACCTGGGCCTCCTGCAGCCCCGCCCCCAGCGCACCTGGGCCTCCTGCAGCCCCGCCCCCAGCGCACCTGGGCCTCCTGCAGCCCCGCCCCCAGCGCACCTGGGCCTCCTGCAGCCCCGCCCCCAGCGCACCTGGGCCTCCTGCAGCCCCCCCCGCCCCTCCCCAGCCCCGCCCGGCCCTCCTGCAGGCAGCCACCTGGGCCTCCTGCAGCCCCGCCCCCAGCGCACCTGGGCCTTCTGCAGCGGGGCCATGCGGCAGCAAAGCACAGCGCTGCAGTTCCGGCAGATGTCCAGGAAGAGCTCGCGGTAGTTGCTGGAGCTCCCGTCCTCCCGAGGCTTCATGATCAAGGACAGCGAGGCTCCGTCGATGATTAAGCCGTAGTCCTGCATGTCGGCCGAAAGTCTGTCAGGCCACAGAAACCAGAGACGTCTCTCAGTAACCAAGTCCAGAGATTTGAGGAGACTAGCTACTCTAGGGGATACCTATCCATGCTACAAATTCAGGAACAAGGATTAAGAAAGTGGGTTTTCTTCTTTTGTCAATAATAAGACAGTCTAGACTTGGGGCTGCAAGACCTTTGACTACATTTTAAAACTGTATGTGAACTTAATGTTCTCACTTCACTAGGGCAAAGCAAACAACAGCTACAACTGTGGATTCTTGGGCAGGTCGCGGTACAACAGCGGGAGAGCGTCTATCCTGCCATCCGGACAGATCGTCCTTTTCTCCCGGCCCCCAGCCACCTCAGCCCCACAGTCCTGATGGCCACAGCTGGGAACTCCTTGCTACTCTGCCTGTCTTGGGAAGAACGCAGTCATGATACTTCTCTTTGCTGGGTTTCAAAATTAAAAGGAACATCTCTAAGCCCCAAAAGGAATTCTGCAGACCAGGTAACGGGAAATAGCTTTGTACTATTTATGAATGAATAATTTTAAATTCGTGTATGATTAGAGAGCCCCATTTGCTTCTGCTAAGTTAATGAAAATTTAAGTTCAAAGAGAGTCTTATCTCAGATCGCGCATCGAAGACCAGCAAGGAGAATGTTGATAAAATGTGCATAAATTGGTGAACATTCTTGGAAAAAACAGCTCTGTGTACTGACTGCTTTGTCTTACTTGACAGACAACCATGTGTCATTGTCCCCCCACCCCAACTCTGGCAGAGGCCCCGAGGAATCCACAGCGTGGCCCCCGGGTGGAGCAGAAATAGCTGGGCACCGCCTCACACACGACAGTGCGTAAATCAATGAATCAAGCCTCTGTGTATCCTCTATCAGCAGTCTGCAAGTGAGCATGGGCGCGCGCACACACACACCCTCTACGCAGAGACACATCACAGTTGCTGAAAAGACAAGGCTTGGTCAGGATCTCGACCACGGGACGCTGCCAGGGGCCAGAGGACAGACCTGCATCCGCACAAGGGAGTGCAGGCCACCGCCCTGCCCGTGGAGGCCGCCCCACCCCTGCGAACGCCCCGGACGCCCGCCTACCCTGAGAAGTTGTCCCGGGTGAGGCTGGTGCTGCAGCGCAGCACTGTCTTGCTCAGCTCGAAGAGCACGTCGTGCAGGCTCTGCTCCTCCAGCCGCTTGGTGGTGACCTCGAGCAGCTGCGTGTTCCTACGGAAGAGCTTGCAGGCGTAGCAGGTGGCGGCCGCCGTCTCCATCTTGTCGCCCGTGAGCACCCACACCTTGATGCCCGCCTTCTGCAGCGCCTCGATGGTGTCGGCCGCCTTCTCCTGCAGCCTGGGGGCGGGGGGCACGACACACCGTCATCAGCACGGACCCGCGAACCAAGCTGGAGAAGTCCAAGGACTTGGGGTCTGCTCCCCTGTCTGATTTTCACCCCCAAGTTAAAAAGCACCCTGGTGCTGACCTGTGATTTACTGTGAAGGACCTGGAGCTATTCCCAGGTGGCTCAGATGGTAAAGAATCTAACTGCAGCACCCCAGGTTCAACCCCTGGGTCAGGAAGATCCCCTGGAGAAGGAAATGGCTACCCACTCAGGTATTCTTGCCTGGAGAATCCCACGGACAGAGGAGCCTGGCGGGCTACAGTCCACGGGGTTGCAAAGAATTGGACATGACTGAGCGACTAACACTTTGACTTCCACTTTTTGCATTAGCTTTTTACAACAAAGCGCTTCCTGATCCCAGATAATCCACAGGGCCGAATACTAAGGAGCAACATGGCATTTGCTGAGCACACACTTCTCTGTCTGGCAGGGCTTGCTGCTCAGAGAAGATCGGGGGCAATTTTTTTTTTTTTTTCGGGGGCAATTATAAGGAGGCGCCTCACAAGCACCAGCCAGGGACAGTCAGAACCAGGGAGAACGGGGCCTGGCGAAGAGGTGACGTGCGCCCCCTTTTCTCTAATTCTGCTGCTGGCCCATTGGAGCCCAGGGTCGCCTGAAGAACGTGAAGCGGGAGGGTGCCGGCCGGGCCCTGGGACTGGTGGACTGGCGTCACAGGCTCCCTCAGCGCCAGGCGCTGCAGGAAGCACTTGCCTGAGACGTCCCGCCTTTGCCGAAACCTCCCGGAGGAGGAGCGCGTGATGACCCTGTTCTACACGTGGAGAACGCAAAGCCTGCAGAGCTCACACCACATGTATGAGGATGAACGGCCCTCTTGGCCTCGGTCAGGCTGTCCTGCCGTCCACGGCAATCTGACATCGCAGCCATGCCTGCCTCATGGCGAGGCTGGAGGTGGGGAGGGCAGGCCTGGCTGCTGACAGGCGTGTCTCAGGGGTGTGTCATGCCTCTGTCCAGCGCCGAGAGGAGGAAAGGAAAGGAAAGGATTCTAACTCGGATGATCTGGGTAGAACCTGGTGGAAACTTCCTACTGTTCTAGACACAGAAAAAACGTCTGTGATTTCATCATTGTTTTAGGAAAAAGTAAATGAGGTCCAAGGGGATCTGTAAAGGTGCTGGCTAGAGATTTTAAAGAAATAACTTGGGGTCAAAGCCACCCCTCCTACATCCCAGGGGTCCGCTCTCAACGTCCTGGGGTCCCAGCTCCCCACCGAGGCCAACAGCTCCCACAGCCCTTGAGAGGCCCTCGGCTGGCGAGGGTCCCTCTGCCCATGAGAGCCTCCCCCTCCCTCCTACTTCCTCCAAAGACCAGTCCCCCCTCCCCAGACAAGCAGCCCCCTCCCGAACACCCTCCTCATCCTCACACACGACCCGTCACCAAGCCGTCTGTGACCACAGCTGCTCTGTGCTGAGACGTGCTTCCAGGAGCAGAGGGGTCAGGACTTAAGAGCAAAACCAGCCTGTTGGCTAACTGTCTGCTGAGACTGAGGACCCGGGGAATGCCGACCCCCAGGGAAAACCGAGGTTTTTGAGACCAGGATCTAAATCCTGGACCAGTAGAGACCTCCAAGACTTTTAAACTGAGGGGCTTCCCTGGTGGTCCAGGGGTTAAGAATCCGCCTAGCAACACAGGGGCCGCCAGCTGAATCCCTAGTCTGGAAGATGCCACACGCCGTGCCGCAACTGCAGCCGTGCGCCACGGCCAAGGCTGTGCCCTGGAGCCCAGGAGCCGCGGCCACTGAAGGCCCTGCGTGCAGCGCCCGGGCCCTGCGACAAGAGAAGCCCGGATTCATGGCAGATTCATGTCAATGTAGGGTAAAACCAATACAGTATTGTAAAATAAAAAAATAAAAAAAGAACCACACACCACAAAGAGAGGGCAGCCCCCACTCACTGCAACCAGAGAAGGCCCTCGCGTGCAGCCACGAGGACCCGACACAACAGAAATAAATAAGTATTAAACAAACACTTTCAAACTTGATGGGAAACAGAAGCTCAGTAACCTCCTAAAGTTTCTGTCCCATGCCTTTAAGTTGCAGGGTTTTTTTTCTTTTCTTCAAAATAAACTATAATCTGTCCCTTTCACTGTGTTCTTCAGACAACAGTGGACAGAGGGCTCTTTCCTGTCCCCCGTGCAGAGCTGGGACAAGTCAGTCCTTCCTATGCAGAATCTTGAAAATCTGTAGCTGGTAATCTGAGCAGCCATTATGGTGAGTTTTTGCAATCTTCTACTTAATTATTTTAAATTTCTTCACTGACTCATGACAAAAACTGCTAAGGTCTAAAATGTTTACGCTTGTATTTGGAAAGAGCTAGGGACTCATTTAGGAAGAGAACTAGTTATTGATTCCAATCTAAAGAAGAACTGAAAAACAGCCCTGTATCTTGACTGTTCATAACTAGGTGTGGAAATGCTGGCATTCCTGGTTTCTTCTGGAAAAATGTGACTTACAGGCCTCTTACTGGTGGAAAGTCAGGCATCACCCAGGCCTGACCCCTGCGCGCTGTCACCCAGGGCAACTGGAGAGCCTGCCCAGCCTGACGATGCCCCCATCTCCGGCCCTGGCAGCTCCCACTCGCCCTTCGTACGCTCACGGTTTCTGAGAACAAGCTCGGGGTGTCTTTACCGGTCCTCCACGGCCGTAGCGCCCAGCAGGACCAGATCTGTCTCTATCTGCTCGTAGGCTTCTGCTAACTTCTTATCTCGGTCCTGAAGCGCCACCTTGGCGGCTTGCAGCAGCTTGCAGATGCCTTCGTACTCTTCCGGGACGAGCCTCTTGTAGGCCACGCACAAGGTCCGGAGCCCCTCCTGCCGGACACACAGCAGCACTGACCGTGAGCCCGAGGGTCACTCCTGGAAGTGCTCCCAACGTCCGCTCTCCAGCTGAGGCGACACACCGGGAACCAGGCAGCCCCGCCCACAGCGCCAGTTGTCCGCAGCTGAACTACTCACACGCACGCTGAATACACACAGTCAGGATCGACCGATCGACTGGGAAGTGTGCAATCGAACTAGGAAGCATGGGAGCACGTAACGCAAACCAGGGCCACCGAAAGGCAAGACTTCAGTCATAAAAGATAAGAGGGTGACAATCCAGAGTTGTCCCAGAATGCAGAATTGGAGTGAACAGTCAGCTGGAGCTTTAGAAATAAATAGAACCTCGCTTGTCTAAGCAGATATGGGACTTCCCCACATGGAAATGTGGGGTGGAAATGCTCTTCTCTACTCCTCCTGCTAAGCACGGATACCACTGAAAGCCTAGACACTGTTTATAAAACAACACTGAAACCCAAAGCCAGACAACCATATTACCAGGAGAGAGAGTTAGGCACCGTCTCTTACACAGACACAAAGGTCTTCGACAGAATTTCAGTAAACGGAATCCAACAGCATGTCCAAATGATTCTTTACATGACCAAGTGGGATTTATCCCAGGAACGCAAGGCTGATTCAACACACGAAAATCAGCGTAATAGACAACACAGATGGAAGAAATGAGGAAGATGTCATGTGATGAACTCAACAGACGCAAAAAACAAAAAGCAAAAAACCAAATCCCAGCATCTGACAAAACCCAAGCCCTCTGCCTGATTCCTGTTATTTTTCAGTCACTCAGTCGTGTCCAGCTCTTTGTGACCCCATGGACTGCAGCACGCCAGGCTTCCCTGTCCTTCACTCTCTCCCGAGTTTGCCCAAACTCATGTCCACTGATGACTGGCGATGTCATCCAAACATCTCGTCCTCTGTCGCCCCCTTCTCCTGATTAAACCACTCAATAAACTAGCAGGGAAGGAGCTTCCTCAACCAGATAAAAGTCACACACGGAAACTCAGCCAGCATCATGCTCAGCTGGGAAAGAGTGAAGGTTATTCCCCCTAAGGTCAGGGACAAGGTAAGGATGACTGCTTTCCCACTTCTATTCAACATGGTATTGGCAGTCTTAACTAGAGCAGACAGGCAAGGGAAAAAGGCATCCAAGTTGGAAAGGAGGAAATACAGTTACCTCTGTTCTCAGGTGACAGGGTTTTATATGTAGGAAGCTCAAAGGATTTCACACTCAGAAACACTGAACTAGTAACCGACGAATTCCGTAAAGGTGCAGAATACAAAGTCAGCATCCCAAACCAGCTGCACATCCCACACACTAACTATCCAAAGAGAAAACAACCTAGGAAGGAAGCTGAGGAAACAATTCCGTTCGCAATAGCATCGAAAAGAATAAAATACCTAAGAATGAGCCACCATGGGGGTGGGTGAAGGGCTCATAGACCTAAAACTGCAATACGTTGCTGGGAGAAGTCACAGAACACCTGAGCAGGTGGAATTCCAAGACGGTATTCCCACGATGGCAACACCGTCCACGTGGACTGCAGGCTCTGTGCAACCCTGATCAGGAGCCCAGTGGCATTTTGTGGGAAAGGGAAAACACACCCGAAAATTCACCTGGAATCCCAAGGGACTCAGAACAACCAACAATCCTGTAAAAGAATAACAAGGCTGAAAGATGGACTCACGTTTCCTGGTTTCAAAAGTCACGGGAAAGAGATACGCAACCAAAACAGTGTGGTCTTAGCATCAAGACAGACAGAGACCAGCAGAGCAGGCCAGGGAGCCCAAAAGGGGACGCTTGCACACGTGGCCACGTGACTTTTCACAAGAACGCCAAGGCCGTCCAACAGGGAGAGAACAGCCTTGTTCAACCAACGGTCCTGAGACAAACCTCTGATGTCCTAAGAACAGACTGTACTCGCTTCAGGTGAAATGTGGAAGAAAACCAAACAGGTGAGGTCACAACAGAAAGTGCCAGTCCCTAGCGGTCCTCGGGACGAAGATCTCCTCTCTCCAACAGCATCACACTGTGCTTGTCATTCTGGACGCAGTGCACCCCCCTCCAGCCACTAAACGCCAACGGAAGGCTGCGGGGGCGGTGCCCCACTGGAGGGGATGCGGCTGGGCCCCCCGCAGTGCGCCCTCCTGCCGCCCAGCATGCCCCCCACCGCCACGGGAGAAGAGGCACGAGGAGCCCCCCCAAATTCCCAGCGTCTTACCACCGCGTTGCGCTCCACTCTGGATCGGATCTGGTCCACTTTGCCTTCTATCACTCGGGGAAATATGGAAGAATCTGCTCCTTTGCAAAACAGGTAAATTTCTCCTAGAAAACGAGGCGAGAAGACTTTCATTGACTCACACCATGGGGAAGACGGAGATATCCTTCAAACGATGCTTTTATCAAAAACAAAACCAGGGGCACCAGTGCCAAGGCTGTTGCAGAAATGTCGACGGACCCGTTGACCTGTCAAGCCAGGAGAACGGCGAGGCCACGGACTCCCGCCCCCGGAAAGCCTCATCTTATTCCAACAACCCCAGCGTCCCAGGGACGTCGGGAACAAGGACACTGGCTCCGGGCAGCCTTCCTCCCGTCACTTCCACCAGCTCCCTGGCAAGGATGCGAGTGAGGGACGAACCGCCACAGGACCGGGCTGGGGGGTTGGGCGTGAAGACACAAGGGTGCGGCCGACCCCAAATGGGCAGTGAGCTGCTGGGGCACCGGACGTGACCATCGGACCATCCTCTGTGTGCACGAGAGTTACGAGAAGCGTCTATGATACTATCTATGATACTATCCCACTTCACACGTCAGTGCTGGGGGGCCCCACCTGCTGCCCCAGCCACTTCACACGTCAGTGCTGGGGGGCAGGCTCCTCCCCCTCGAGGTGGAAGGCTCTCCCTTAGTCAGGTCGGGATGAAGGGCACACGGCCTCCACGCCGACCCTCAGGCTGCTGGCACCGGGGCTCCTCTTTTTCGAGGAACCTCCTGCCTGCAAAGCACACGGCTCTGCTCATGTAAACACCGAGGGGCTTGTCTCTGGGACCTGGGTCTCTTCCGAATTTGTCTTCAGACAGAAATCTCGAACGCCAAGGAGAAGCCTGCACACTCTCGGCCCTTGACCCAGGACTCCTGGTCGTGCGCCCGCCAGCCTGGCACGGAATCCTTGCGGGCGCCAGCTGTGGTTTCCATGCAATGCTCACACGTCACATGACCCAGAACAAGTTCTGTGCTGCAGCCAACTCTGCGTAGCAATGCAGTCTTGAACAGTAATTCTTTGTCCTAAAAAATCCCAGCGGACTCACGGTAATGGCTTGTGAACGACTGCGATTTCCCACCGTCCTGACCTGTCTTCCCTCTGTACCTGCTGAAGTGTGAGATGCGTTTAGCCTAAAGCTGTGGTCAAGCAGACAGAGCGCGTCCGGAGTGCACGGCAACACGTAAGGACCGGAGAGACAGCACTGGGCAGCGGCTTTAGCCCCTGCTGCTCTGGTCTTGTAAACGACTGGGAGGTGACGCCTCCAGAGCGGTGCACACACACGGCTGTGACCGACTGGGCAGGCGCTGGGGTCAGGCAGCGCCCGTGGCTGCAGCGGCTTCCGGGGCGGGTCGCTGAGCTCCGGGCCGAAGGGGCTCTGGTCTCCGTCCTGCCCAGGAGGCCGTCACTCTGTGCGGCTGGTGTCAACGCCGGGGAGGAATCACTGCTTAGAGAACACCTTCCTTAATTAACAGAGGAGGGAATGGCAAGCCACTCCAGGACTCTTGCCTGGAGAATTCCACGGACGGAGGAGCTTGGTGGGCTACAGCACACGGGGGGGGCACACAACCGAGTGACTAACACGTTCACTCTCACACTTTCTCTGACTAAACAGCCAGTGTCCCTGTGGAGTAACTGCTGCCGCGGAGGGCTCCAACAGCCCGGCCTCTCGCATGAAGCCCGCAGAGGTGCCCCACGACATCTCCTCGAGGAAAGGGCTTTCAGCAGCTCTCGGTTTCCGCACCCCAGCGCCTGGCTCCCGGTGGAGCTGCGTGCAGACGCTGCATTCAGCCCGGGAAGCTGGAGCTGCTTGTGCAGATGCTGCATTGCAGCCCCGGGTGTGAGCTGCTTGTGCAGATGCTGCATTGCAGCCCCGGGTGTGAGCGCGGTGCTCCGGGCGGCCCAGGAGAGTGCGCGCACAGGGGTGTGAGCAAGCCCCGGGAGTGAGCGCGGTGCTGCGGGCGGCCCAGGAGAGCGCGCGCACAGGGGCGTGAGCAAGCCCCGGGAGTGAGCGCGGTGCTCCGGGCGGCCCAGGAGAGCGCGCGCACAGGGGCGTGAGCAAGCCCCGGGAGTGAGCGCGGTGCTCCGGGCGGCCCAGGAGAGCACGCGCACAGGGGTGGAGGGGGTGGCGGGGGGGGGCAGGAGAGCACGCGCACAGGGGTGTGAGCGGGAGGGCGTCACTCTCCGCCGCGGTGGCCGTGAGGGCCGGCTCACAGAGTGCCCCAAGACGGTTCACCTCCTAGACTTCACATCTGTTCAGGGGGAGTCACAGGACAGGAGCGTGACGGTGTGAACCTCGGCAGGCAAACACCTTCGCCCTGGATGAGCCAAGTGCTCCCAGAGGCAGCACAGGCGACCGGGCACTGGTCTCCAAACACGACGGGCGGTGCATTTCCCACATCACGTCGACCCTGTGGCCACATGTTACAGGACCGTCGACATAAAGCACTCGAGCTTTCTCGGTGCTCACTGGTGTGAGTCTCATGGGTGGAGCCGTCACGTCTGACTACCGGTTGGAGGCGAGGGAGCCATGTGGGTCGGAGAACCAGCCCCGACCTGCCCGTGTCCCCCAGGGCATGGCGTGTGGATCCCGGGGCGCGGCTGAAGGATGGGCTTCAGCAGCCGCCCTGACGTCCCCACAGCTCGGGAGACAGAGCAGGCACTTCCGGTCAACACGGTGCCAGGACCCCGTGACGTGGAACCCTCCCACGGGCCCTCGGACCGCCTTCAGGCTGGCTCTGTTCACAGTTTCAGGGCAGCGGCTCCATCTGCCTGCTCGCTGGGCAGGTTTGCAAAGAGAGAAACATAGCTTGGTATGGTCTGGTTTCCAGAAACAAAAGCGAGTAGGACCCCACATCTCTTGGTAAGATGCCACGGGAAATGGAGTTAGCAAGCCAAGTCCAGCAGTATTCGCCAAGCGCCAGACACTGCGGGGGCGGGCACACTGTTGACCAAGTGTAGTTTCCTGCTCAGGACGCCTGCAGCCCAGAAAGGGCGGAGAGCTGACAGTTTATCAGGCCGAGGAGGCCACGAAGGCCTCCGACAGGTGGCCACGGAGATGTCCTGGGAGAGGGTCTGAGAGGGGAGAGTCCAGACCAGGGGAGGGTCTGAGGGGAGAGAGTCCAGACCAGGGGGAGATCTTAGGGGGGAGAGTCCAGGCCAGTGGAGAAGAGTCCAGACCAGGGGAGGGTCTGAGGCGGGAGAGTCCAGAGCAGTGGAGGGTCTTAGGGAGGAGAGCGCAGACCAGGGGTTAAGAGTTCAGACCAGGGGAGCCTCTAAGGGCAGAGAGTCCAGACCAAGGGGTGGATCTGAGGGGGAGAATCCAGACCAGGGGAGGATCTGATTGGGGAGAGTCCAGACCTGGGGGTGGATCTGAGGGGGAGAGTCCAGACCAGGGGAGGGTCTGAGGGCGGAGAGTCCAGATCAGAGGAGGGTCTGAGCGGGGAGAGTCCAGACCAGGGGAAGTTCTGAGAGGGGAGAGTCCAGACCAGTGAAGGATCTGATTGGGGAGAGTCCAGACAAGGGGAGGGTCTGAGAGGGGAGAGTCCAAACCTGGGGGGATCTGAGGTGGGGGGTCCAGCCCAGGGGAGGGTCTGCAGGCGCGGATGGGGTGGGGGACCCAGGAAGCAGGCTGCTTTGTATGTTTACTGAGGGGTGGGTGAGGAGCTGCCTCGGGACGGGTCACCGGACTTCCCCTCGAGGGAAAATCCGAGGATGACTCAGCCAGCCTAAGATACTGGGGCCCAAACAGGGCTGGAGGTGAACAGCTGGTGCAGATTCATGCGTTTAAAGGGAGAACACATGGTTAGATCCTTCGAGCCTCACAGGCTTCAGGCGTCAGAATAAAGCACAGCCACAATGGACCATTCGGCAAGTCAAAGGGAGAGAAGCGCCTACCTGTAGCAGACTTGACAATCACACTCATTCGCCTTCTCACCGAGTCGAAGCTCAGAACTTCCAGCAACTCGAACCTGAAAGAGATTGGAGACTCGTTTTGACGATCATCTCGCTCCATGAGTCACAGCATCTGGGTGACGGCAAGCCTCCCCTGCAGGTGACACGGCCCCTAAAGGAGCGGGTGGGCGTCAGCCGGGCCCGGCTGTGAGGCTGCCCAGGAACCCCTGGCGGCAGCAAGCGGTGGTGATGGTCTGAGAGCTGCTCTCACCCACCTGCCCCGCTGGAGGCCAGGAGCCGGGCAGCAGGGTCACGCCCTCCCAGGGGTCACACCACGGCGCCCAGAGGCCCCCACGTGCTCTGGGGAGGAGCCGCAGCTGACCTTGGCTGGAGAACCCAGAAGCCCCTTCTAGAGTCAAGGGTTCACCACCTCCCCCACACCCTGGGAGTCTACTTTTCCAGAACAGAAATTTAAAATCCCGTTCTTTGAGATCGTCACCAAAGGTTATATTCCTTACCAACTGCGCCCTCTCCATGACAGCCCACTAATGCCTGTTCACCAAGAAGAGACGGACAACCCCATCATCCAAGTCAAAATCGAGACACACCACGTGTCCCGGGACCAGCACTGTCAGGCTGGACAGTGCCTGAAGGTCGATATGGAAAGTGAAACCCGCCCCCTCCCCGGCCATCCTGCTCAGTGTTTCTACAGGACCCTGCGCTCCACAGCCTGGAACAGGCTCTGAGGACGCAGGGTCCCGGGGCCACTCCGGGGGGAAGGCTGACGTCTTCCCTCCTATTGGGGTCAGAGCATGGCTTCGAGGTGTCAGAACGGACTAGAAGGTTCCCGAACTCCAGCAGTAAAACGGACGCAGCATGGCTTCGCCCAAGCCTGTCAGACGCTGCACCGCCACCCAACCTCGCCTCTGAGCGTCTGAGTCAGACTCTCCAGGCGTTCTGGCGAGGCTCTTGGGGTCGTTACCGAGAAGAGGGAGGAAGAGTCATGGGGTGCACAGAGAACTTGGTATTTTCCCTGGTGAGAAAACACTGGGAAGACAGCGATATACTCCCTCCCGTCCGGGGCGTCCTCACCTCTCGACGTCACTGTCCCTGTTCAGCAGCTCCATGTAGTTATCCTTCAGCCTCAGGTACGTGAAGCCGAATCTGCGGGGCAGACAAGTGCGGGGGATAATGTGGCCCTCTCCTCCTCACAGACTTTTCTGTTTCATACTTTGGGAAAGCTTTCCTTTCGGAGGAGAAATGCTTCCAGTGAAACGGAGACTGCAAGCTGCACGGCGCAGTCAGTGCTGAGTTCAGCCACTGTCTGAGAAAACTCTCCACGAGCCCAGGGAACTGGACGTGGGAGTGGCCGCTCGGCGCCTCGCACGTGATGAGCCGCTTCCTACTGCTGACGCTGAAGGGCAGCAGGTCTGGGGACTGGGCCCTGTCTCTACTATCAGGGGGGCCCTTCAGGGGTCAGTTACAACATCAGAATTAGGACTCTGGGAGCCTGTCAATCTCCAGGTGGACGCTCGGTCTACTGACAAGGAAACCACAGCCCAGCTCAACACGGGGCCGCAGGGCACTCTGCTCGTGACGTCCGTCCAGCACCAGCCCAGTGACGGGCTGGAGGAAACAGGCCCGGCTCCAGAGGCAAGGCGCTCAGGGAGGCGGATACACACTTGAGCACCGCAGCAGCCTTGACAGTACGAAGATGCTGGAGCCTGTAGGTCAGGGCCCGCTGGCCTGGCGGGAGCTGGCTGCTGAAGGAGAGGCAACTTGGGGGTGGTCCCTGTGACTGAATGTGCCTTAGTGCCTGAGCGCTCGCTTTCCAAGAAGAGCTAAATCTCACTCGCCTTGAGAAATCTCCCTAGGTACGCCTCGAGAAATCTCCCCTAGGTACGCAACACACACACTGATATCACTTTCAAATTGCAGGGGAAGATGCAGCGTTTAGTTCACAACAAAAACACGGTTCCAGTTAGACCAGGGGTGTCCGATGCCCGTGCTCCGGGGGCAGGGAAGGGGAGGGGGAGTGCCCTCACTGGCTTTCTAACTGAAGGGCAGTTGGCTCACGCTATGGCCTGAGTTTCAGGTGTACAGCGGTGTGACCTGGCTCTTTCTGCAGCTCATATTCTGCTACAAGTTATTGTGAGGCTCGGGCTTAGTTCCCTGTGCTGTGCAGCGAATCCCGCACCTTCAGAGTTAAACCAGGGTCATCGGCGGTGAGAACGGGAAGACGTGAAATTACGCACCTGGAGAGAAGTGTTTTCCCAAGTGTTTGCATAGAGCCCCAAGTCACAAGGCAGCAACAGCTCCCAGTAAAGAGTCCTGAAGGGGCTGGCAGGACAGGACTCACAGGAGCGAGCGGGGAGAGAGCCCCCGCATCCAGCCCAGCCCTTCTCATGCTGGGTGACTCTACGGAAGTTGCTTGACCTCTCTGGACGTCAATTTTTTAGGATGGATGAGGAAGACTTAAGTGTCTGCGAGTGTTTGCAATGGCCTCTAGTTTACTGCTGAAGTCAGGAGGAAGACTACTGTCTAAGACAGCAGGAGGAACCCGCATCCACTGCCGTGGGGTCAGAGGAAGGCCTGGGCCCAGAGGCAGGGACCGCCTGGCCCCCACCCCAGCAGACGCCCCAGGCCCAGGGGCCTGGTCAGGAGGCTCCCAGGACACGTCCGCGGTGACGGTGGACAGTGCCCAGAACACCCTGCCTCCAGGACCGGAGTCGCCCGCCACGCACCTCTGGATGCCCTCGACCAGGGCCACCTCGTCGGGCGAGGACGAGATGTAGGCGGAGCGCTTCCCCGAGTCCCGCGGCTTCTGGGGCCCATCCACCTCGTCGTCGTCCTTCACCTGGATGGTGTGGCAGAGACAGAGGGCCCGGAAAAACAGCTCCTCCCGCTCCTGAAACACAGCACAACCCACAGCTCTAAGCACGTCCGCTTAAGACAGAAGGAGCCCAAACAAGACGACGACCAACACAGCAGGGCCTGCAGCCGCCGGGGGCGGGGGCGCCAGCGCTGCCTCTGGGGGTGGCAGCGGAGCCCAGGCCAGACGGCACGGACATGACCTCAGAGAGGCGGCAGGCTCAGGCTTCTGGAGGGCCTCCTGGGCGACCGCTGACGAGGGCAACGCCCCACCCCCCCCGGAGCCGCAGCAGCAGGCTGTGTGTGCGCGTGTCTACGTGCGAGCATGTGCACAGCTGCACAGCCTGTGTGAGCGCCCATGTGTGCCTGGTGTGCAGGCGTGCCCGTGTCTGTGACTGGGTCCCTGTGAGTGTGTCCGTGCATGAGCACGCACGGTCTGCAGGGCCCCCTGCTCTCAGCCCACGGTGACCCAGCTCAAGTGTGGCGTGAGCTGTCTCCAGCCCCGACGCGACGGCCGGATTCACTGGGGACGCCTGCACCCACGTCTTTTCTTCCTACATGTCACGGGAGAGTTGGTTCTGTCCCAGACCCCGGGACAGGAGGTGCCCTTGCTGCGTCCCGAGACATGGCCGTGGGAAGGGAGGGGGCAGGACACGGGCGGGAAGCACGGTCACCTACCCGCCCACTGGCGCCTGGGGAGGCGTCGACCATGTCCATGGCGGAGGCGTCGGGGAGTGCCTGCCCGTTGCAGACGGCGTGCGGCACGCACACGCGGCCCTCCACGCAGCACTCCTTGAACTCCATGTTGTTCTCGGTGAGGGTGCCCGTCTTGTCCGTGAACACGTACTCCACCTGCGGGCGCGGCTCCGATGCCAGTGCGGCCCCGAGGGGCTTGGCCCCCACCCTCCGCGCCCTCCAAGGGGCTCCTGCTCGGGGCTCCCACCCACATGCCCTCTGCAGGGCAGGTCCTGGCTATCACGCCCACTCAGCAGGTCAAGACAGCGCAGAGCTCAGGCCCCAAGCTGGCAGCCTGGAGCAGCTCCGTGGAGGGGTTTTGAACTCTCTTTACACCAGAGACCGAAGCTCAGGCTCACTCTGCCCACCCTGACAGTGATGACCTCGGGCCCTGAGGCCTGAGAGGACGGCTGGGGGAGCTGAGGGCTCACTGCCGATTCACCCCAATTCAGGCCCTCGAAATGCAGACTCAGAACCGCTTAGAAAGGCCACGGGGGAGCCGGTGTTTGAGTGAACGTCCCGAGTCTGCCTAACTTGTCGACACAGAAGAATCCCCACTGTCACACAAGGCGGGGAAGCCGCTCTGCTGCCGTCTTTCGGGTGTAAGTCATACCTGCTTGGGGATGGCAGCGTGCCCCCTCCGAACACCCAGGGCGTCTGCGGCAGGCTGAGAGTCACGTGCCTCCGGAAACCCGAGGAGGCAGGCGCGAAGGCTCCCCCGCCAGCCGGCGAGAGAAGACGGCTCTGGAGACACTGACCTGTCCCAGCTCCTCGTTCAGATCCGAGGTGTTGACCAGCGGCCCTTCCCCCAAGCCCTCGTCAAGCATCTCGCCGTCCCAGGCAATGAAGTAGGAGCCCAGGAGCTTCTGCATCTCCACGGTGACGTACATGGACACGGGGATGATGTAGTTGAAGAGGACCATGAAGGCCAGGAAGTCCGTGAAGGCCCTGAGGAGCTGAGGCGGCGCGCGGTCACCGCCAGTGCCGCGCGGCCGCAGCTCAGCGCCGCTGGCCCGGCCCGGCGGGCGCCGGGCACAGCTGCCTCAGACCCAAAGGGGAAGCCCGCCTGTGGCGTCGGGGGCTGCCTGCTCTCCTCTGTCCGCCCACTGCGCCCAGGCCGGGAGCGGCCCCACCCTGTGCTGCTGGTGGGCGGGGTGGGGGGTGGGCCACTCGTGAGTCACGCCTGGAGGCAGTGGGGGCCTCCCGCCGAGAGCCCGGAGGACGCCAAACAGTGGGATTATTCTGTTTCCTCTGAGATTCTGACAAATGACCAAGCTTAAGTCTGGACAAGCGGTTTCTGTCTAGTTTCACCCTCATTTCTGAGCCATTTAGTCTCCTGGGCGGCTGAGCAGAGGAAGGAGGTAGGTGCCCAGGCTGGGAGATGGGGTAGGCCCAGCCAGAAAACTGTACCATTTTAAGCAGAAGTGGAAGTGGAAGGGAAGTCGCTCAGTCGTGTCCGACTCTTTGCAACACCATGGACTGTAACCTATCAGGCTCCTACAACCACGGGATTTTCCAGGCAAGAATGCTGGAGCAGGTTGCCATTTCCTACTCCAGGGGATCGTCCTGACCCAGGGATCGAACCCGGGTCTCCTGCATTGCAGGCAGATGCTTTACCATCTGAGCCAGCAGGGAAGCCCCTAAGTAGAGGAGATTTAATTAAATTAACACACTGGGGACTTGCCTGGTGGCCCAGTGGTTAAGACTCCACACTCCCAACGTTTAAGGTTCGCCCTTATGAATTTAGGATGGAAGCTGATACTTTTCCAGACCTGACTATTCAAATACCCAAAGAAGGCAGACCGCCCGGTGCTGATGGGGGCGTCACTGTCTGCCACCAGCAGCTCTTCACCCCGTGCCCCCAGGCGTCCCCAGCGCCTGCCCGAGGGCGCCCCGCTGTACCAGGTTCCTCTGCCTCTCGGCCTCCGTCTTCCGGTTGTACCACGGCTCGTCCTGGAACGGCGTGCTCTGCCACACGTACTTCAGGACGGTGTTGACCAGCGCCTTGCTGATGAGGATGCACAGGTACACGATGAGAAACGTGTTCATCGACCTGAAACGCAAGACGACCGTGGAGGCTGAGCGCCTGCTTCCCCAGGAACCCCGCGCTGGGCGTCGGACGCCAGAGTGAGCACGACGCGAGCCGACCGGAGCAACACAGCAAAGGGTTTCACAGGGAACCGCCCCCCCCCCCCGCCCCCCGACCGCCCGTCAAAGCGGAGACGGTGAGCTCATCTGCATCTGAGGCCACCCTGGGCACTGGCCTGAGTTTGGGGCCACAGGGACAGAGCTGGGGGCAGGGAACCCTGGCGGACAGGAGCGCAGGGCACGGCCGCCCTGCTCAGGGGGCTTCCGCGTGGTCTAGGGCTCTTAATTCACACAACCCCCGGGAATCAACGTCCTCTACCACGAAGCAGCAGCCAGTGTGCTCCCAACCCGGAGGGAGGCAGGAGGGAGCGAGCCAACGCCTTGAGTAGGAAAACCGCCGAGTCCTTAGCCAGTCCTCAGGAGCCTGTGAAGGAGGTCTGGTTTTCCAGTATCTGAGACCTATTTCTCAATCCAGACATCTGGAAACTAAGCATCCTTCCTCAGTAAGAGCCGACGGCCCAACTCCACAGCTGAAGCAGCCACAGGTGAGCAGAGACCCAGGACCCCACTTCGAGGTCGCCTTCCCAGCAGCAGACAATGGTGCCCCGACCGTCACCCCCAAATCACCAAGGAGCCAGTATCTCTTCAGTTCACAACATGCGGTCACTCAGCCGCCCACCTCAGGTTAGGGACACACTGCATTTTGTGAGGCAGAGACAACGCCACCTGGGCCGCATCTTCTTACAGACCCAGCTCTTTCCTGACTTATTCTCAGAAGGATTTTACTGTTTAATGAAGGCTGTTGGCTCTGCTCACACTTTCCTCAGTGAAACCCCATCAGAAAAGCGACCTAATTCCAACTTTCTCACAGGAGGACCTGACGGGCATCGGCAGCTGACCTGGACCCAGGTGTCCGCACTCAGGTGGGAGTTACAGAGGTGGCTGGGTGCAAGGCATCTCCAGCCCCACGAAGCAAGGTAGTCGGTCTAGGATCTAAATCACCGGCCCAACCGTCTGTCAGACCTCACGAAAGAGCTGCTGACCAGACCGAGAGAAATCCGGTTCCGCAGCTGCGGGGGTTTGCGGCAGTGAAGTCACGGATCTGTGATGACCCCGATGAGGTCGGGCGCATTAGGCGTTTTACGTGATTCAGTCCATGGGATGCACAAGCTTACTTCTCAACAGCAGAGCGCTTCTGGGACTTGGACTGGTAGTTCAGCGCCATCTTGGTCTCCATGCCCGTGTAAATAGCGACGCCTGTAAAGCAGAGAGCGGCTGGTGGGGCGACGGCTCAGCTGCGCGTCTCTCTGCACAGCAAGGCACGTGCAGAGGCACTACCGGGTTCTGGACAAAGCAAATCACACTTTACACTTTTCTAGGCCAGCCAGCTGTTCAGAAAAAGTCGCACAGAAAGATTCTTTAGACCAGAGACTTTTTTTCTCCTGCATACATGGAGAGCAATGTGTACTTGTTTAAAAAAAAGTTCAGGTTCTAGTAATTCGGGTTTCCCAACAGTAAGACACAAGTGCATTAGTTGTGGATCAGTTACAACATAAAAATTAGCCCAGTGGAAACGGAAGCTAACAAAGAAACAGCCATGAAAGGAACTCCCTGCAGAGCCGCAGTGAGCGGATTCTTTCACAGGCACGACTTCACGTTTGGGTCACAGACGGCAGGCTCTCAGTACGCAGGCAGCGCCCTGACATGTCCCTGTTGAGGACTGTGGTCGTGCGTGGAGACTGGTTTTCTTAGTGAGGACGATTTTCACTACCATAAATCCACAGAACCTCAAAGCACAAAGAGACACTTTCAGGGTACCTCCACGGATTTTACCTGCTTACGGGCCCTTAGCTTTAGCAGCTATTGTTAATAATTCACTAATTCAAACATTTACCGAAGATTTTCTCAGTGTTCTTTAGCGTGGCTCCTCTAAGAAGCAGGTTTTCCGATCCTAACGGCCTGCAGAGAGACGGACGATCAGAAACAGGACACTGGAGAAGCAGCTCACCGGCTCGACACCGCATTTCACGAGGAGACCATCTCAGTGTAGGTCCACCTGTATCTGGACTATGAACTCTAGCCGAGCCCCAGGAAAGGCAGGCACTCTTTCCCTGGGGACAGTAAGAACCGTCTGCTGGGAGAGTGCCACAGCCAGCTGCATCAGGGCCCCGGCCCCACTGGGCAGCCCCCGAGGCTTTGCTGCCACTCCATTAGAGACAGCGAGGGTCTCACCACCAGCAGCACCAGGGCCCCTCCCAGAAGCGCCACCCCACAGACCAGCCCGGAAACCCGCCCAGCAAGCTTCACATCTGAGGCCGGCTGCGCAGGGGATGCCAAGCGGTGCCCGCGACTCACTGAGCTGTTTCTAGCCCATCCTGGGGGAGTGTCACACACATTACCACAGTCTGGCTTTCAGAGGGCGCTGGGGGCTCAGCGAGGCACCCACAAGCACGCAGCCAGGCCCCGGGCCCTGGACGCAGCTGGCCTGCGCGTCTGCAGTGGCCCGCGTACTGCTGTGCTGGGGCAGCCGAGGAAGCTGGAAACCACTCGTGTGGAAACAAGCACTTGGGACTCAACAGTGAGTCGAGTCACCTGAACAGCCGACAAGCTCTCTGCTTTAGGGGTTCGGGGGCCAGTGCCCCGCTCTGTTGACCGAGTAATCCCGTTTTCTCATTTCCCAAGAGCGGAGGGGAGTAAGAAGCAGATTCAGACTGACTAGTTTCGCCGCATGCAACGTTCTCCTGACTTTCTTCGGAGAGTAAAGGGGTTTGGGGCAAAGGGGAAAATCTGCTGAAGTTTGCTTTCCATTCAGTCAACATTTGATCTCCTTTTACCGAGGGAGGCTGAGGACTTACTGAGCACTATAAACTTAAACGCATCCCGTGTACTCAGCCGACCTGGCTCAGGACCACATCAGGGAGAAGACGAGAAGGAGGGACTGCTCGGGGGCGCGACGGCTGGGGCACCCTGACCCCAGTGGTCTGCCCAGGGGTGTCCGTGGCCTCGGGGCATGGCCCCCAGCCGGACAGCCACGTGGGACGGGGCGCCCTGGGGCACACATGCCGTCCATTTCTGTTTCAAGCACTGTCAGCCTCTGTCAGCAAACACGACAGCTCACGTCCAAGGTGTTTATGGAAACAAACGGCCCTTTATACACTGTCTCTATGGAGTCTAAAAATAACTTACTTTTAAAAGTACTTTGCTCCTGGTTTGGACCGGAGGATGAAGAAACATCACTCAGAAAGGACCAGAACTTGGATATACAATTCATACCTGCCCACGCCACGAAGTTATAAACACCTTTAAACATCCAAATTTTAAAAGTCTGCGGACTTTAGCATAAATACTGAAAAAAGCGAAACTAGAAAAAGTATCGAAATACAGCCACAGTGATTCTCTCTCAAGAGACTCAGCCGTCAACTCTGTACAAACATCAAGTAAGGAAAGCCGGCAGTGCTGACTGCCCCAGGTTCACCGCTGCTGCCGTGCAGCCAGCTGAATCTATCCACCCTCCTTCAAATGCAAACCAACCCTCACGAGGCACAGGAATAAAGGCTGTTTCTCCTCACTAACCAGTCATTCACTCTGAGAACCACATGTATTTAAGAAAGGCCGAGGCAAGGCCTGCATAGGTTCTGGAAAGCACCTGGTAACCTGCTGATGAAGAGTGGTGATGAAAACATGCCAAGAGGGTGCCAACTGCTTCCTTAAAACAAGTAACTCCTGGAGCCTCTCAAGGAGAGAAGCCCCACAGCTACTCATCTGACCCGGTTTCCATTCTCTTTCCTACTTCCGGGCCAGCGTTTTAATACACACAGTGACACCAGAACATTGGCAATCTGGAGACGTTTGAATTGGAAGAAAAATGATCTCTGGCCAGCGGGGTTTGTGGAAAAGGAGCAACTTCAAAGGCAGTCCCCTCAGTGGAGACCCTGACACCTTGTGCGGGTGAAACGTCCCCAGGCCTGGGAAGCGGAGGCCGCAGAACCCACGCCCGGGCCGAGCGGGGTCCGAGGCCTCGGGGCTGAGTCAGCTCCCAGCCGCCAGCGGTCTGGCTGTGGACGCCCACCTGGGACCTGTGCTGGTCACGGTGCACCCCCTGCAGCAGGTTCCCCATCCCTGGTGGGCGTGAACCCGGAACGGGCCCTCGGGAGGCACATCCCTGATGTCCAGGGCAAGAAGGTGCCTGGAGACGACCGCGAGCAGATTCACGCAGCCGATCCGACGGCCTCCGAGTCAGAAGCCATTCGGCCTCATAGTCTGTTCAGCTACGGAAGCTGTTTCTAATGGGGAACCGCACCCTCCCCATCACCTGCTTGAGGAGGTGGGGATCCTGCCCTGCCCGGCTGTGATGGGGCCCTCAGCAGACTCTCGGGAGAACATTCTCCACGGTGTCGTTAGTGTGTTAACACATCCAGACGTATGCACGAGAGAAACCAGCCACGGGACAGAATCCAGACTCCAGTCGGAAAGGAGCCCCTCAAACCCCTTAAAGGACAGGGCCCAGACTCTAGTCAGAAAGGAGCCCCTCAAACCAGCCATGGGACAGAGCCCAGACTCTGGTCAGAAAGGACCCCCTCAAACCAGCCACGGGACAGAATCCAGGCTCTAGTCAGACAGGAGCCCCTCAAACCAGCCACGGGACGGAATCCAGACTCTAGTCAGACAGGAGCCCCTCAAACCAGCCACGGGACAGGGCCCAGACTCCAGTCAGAAAGGACCCCCTCAAACCAGCCACTGGACAGAATCCAGGCTCTAGTCAGAAAGGACCCCCTCAAACCAGCCACGGGACAGAGCCCAGACTCTGGTCAGAAAGGAGCCCCTCAAACCCCTTAAAGGACAGGGCCCAGACTCTGGTCAGAAAGGAGCCCCTCAAACCAGCCATGGGACGGAATCCAGACTCTAGTCAGAAAGGAGCCCCTCAAACCAGCCACAGGACGGAATCCAGACTCTAGTCAGAAAGGACCCCCTCAAACCAGCCACAGGACAGAATCCAGACTCTAGTCAGAAAGGACGCCCTCAAACCCCTTAAAGGACAGGGCCCAGACTCTGGTCAGAAAGGAGCCCCTCAAACCAGCCACAGGACGGAATCCAGACTCTAGTCAGAAAGGAGCCCCTCAAACCAGCCACAGGACAGAATCCAGGCTCTAGTCAGAAAGGACCCCCTCAAACCCCTTAAAGGACAGGGCCCAGACTCTGGTCAGACAGGAGCCCCTCAAACCCCTTAAAGGACAGGGCCCAGACTCTGGTCAGAAAGGAGCCCCTCAAACCAGCCACGGGACGGAATCCAGACTCTAGTCAGACAGGAGTCCCTCAAACCAGCCACAGGACAGAATCCAGACTCTGGTCAGAAAGGAGCCCCTCAAACCAGCCATAGGACGGAATCCAGACTCTGGTCAGAAAGGAGCCCCTCAACCAGCCACAGGACAGAATCCAGACTCTGGTCAGAAAGTGAAAGTGAAGTCACTCAGTCGTGTCCGACTCTTTGCGACCCCGTGGACTGTAGCCCACCAGGCTCCTCCATCCATGGGATTCTCCAGGCAAGAATACTGGAGTGGGGTGCCATTTCTTTCTCCAGGACCCCCTCAAACCCACTGGACAACCACCACGAACAGCTCTCATCAGGAAAAGAGCCACGTTTAACTGAACGATAGACACGAAACCCCCAAAAGCCTTCATAAGAAGCAGAGGACTCACCTCACCACAGGGTCATTCTGATCGTTGTAAACATTTATGCGGCCGACGAACCTGGGGGCGGGAGGGTCAGGTCACTGCCGTGGCGGTGGGCGGGGAACAGGACGTGAGACCCTGGCTCCTGGACCGCCCCCACCCAGTACCTCCCTCTCTAAGAAGGGCTGAGGTCCTCCCGGGAACACAAGGCTGAGGGGCTCAACCATGCTTCTTTCCCGCGCCGCTTTTACTTGCCCTAATTAGCCCACAGCTGCAATGACTTAAATGACATTCCCTAAAATCACTTCCTCAAAGCACAGAAAATTCATTTTTCTTCAACACATTTATTCCAGGAAGGCTTTTCAAGCATCGGTACAGAGAGCTACAGATTGGAAGGGGGCTAGACTTCCGCGGTGATGCACACACACTCACCCCCAACCAGCTGGACTTCCGCGGTGATGCACACACACCCCCAACCAGCCAGGAGCCAGGCCCTGGGGGCGGGGAGGCCCTGGGGGGTGGGGGCGGGGGGCCCCGGGCGGAGGCTGGCTTACTTGTAGAGGTCGGGCTGGGGCTGCTCGCACTCAATGGTTGCGTGGAGACTGTCGATGTCTTCCTCCGAATGGAACCCCTTTGTGTCCTGAACCGCATAGTGGGTCTGCAGACAGACAGAACATGGGAGTCACAGCCCAAACAAGCAACATAATCTCCCCGCGGTGGGAGCCCCGTCCTGGGCAGCCCCGGTGTTTATGCACATAAATAAGCCTGAGTACAAAGCCTTGCTACATGTGAGACAGCGTCTGCAGATGTAAAACGGTTACAAGACTGTAGGTACCACCCTGCGTGATTCCTGCATCTGAGAGGCGCCAGCAAAGTGTCCTTAGCCAATGTCCTCAACTAACCCAGTTCTCCTCCAGAAGCAGACATTTGGGTTCATCTGTCCAGACTAGAGGCCACGGCCCCAGCCCTGCCCCAGAGTCTCTGAGGCCGATGGTCTGGGTGGCGCCCGAGAACCACGCTTCTAAGCGGATCCCAGGGCTGCTGGTGCTGCTGGTCTGGGACCCCATCTTGCGAAGATGGGCCCTTAGGGCACCAGGAACGGTGGACAGGTGGGCTGGCTTGGGAGGGTGCCACCTCCTCCGCAACCCTGACGAGTTAGCTCCAGCAAGCGGGTGAGGAATCAGAATGACGGGGGCATGATCACAGCCTCCGGCTAGCGTGAGGGCCCCGGTGCGTCCTGCGCTGGGGAGCTGCTAAACTGCCCTCACGAGAGCTCTGTCCACATCTGATGGACAGGAAAGCTCCGCAGGTGAGCAGTGCAGGGCCCCTCCTCTGCTCGAGGAGACGGCTCTGGTGCCCTAAGCCCAGGAGCCCAAACACAGACGTCTGCCACGGGCCACGTGTGGACGGGCGTGGCTTCACCCTGACTGCAGTGACGCACCAGACACTCACAGCATCCGCTCCTGGGAAGGGTGGCCACGCCTGGGCAGGGACGTCCCGCTGTGGGTGGGGGTGCGGACGGCGCACCTGGGCTGGGGAGGAGCGGACACGACCCCTCAAGCCCCGGCAGCCACTAAACACCAAGCACCTCCACCCAAAACTGCTCTCTGTACAGACGACTGTGCCGCAAGGTTCCCTCCCCTGGGATTCGGGATGTAGAAAACGCGAGAGCGTGTGGAAACCCCACGGGCTTCATGTGATGAGACTGTGGTCATCCACAGGGGAGGAGCAGGGTGCCCTTCAGGGCTTGTCCCTCAGGGAAGCTCCTGTGTCCACGGGAGCCAGAGCCTCAGAAATGCTGGACCCACGGGCCAGGCTCACTTTCATAAACTCCCTGCAAGCGTCCGTGTTTTCAAAACAGTGAAAATCTTAAAATTAATAGCGATGTGCTTTTCGTTTGTGATCATTAATTAAAATTGTTCAGTACCAGCTGCCAGTACAGAACTCCACACTGAGTGTAAGAAATGAATCATAATTTCTGAAATCCTTACTAAGATACTTTAACAAAAAGATGCTCACTGAAGAAGTAGTAAGCGGGCAAAATCGAGACTCGCTTTTCATACAGTTCCAGTCTAGTGAGGTCACTGATTCTGACAGGCAAAATGAAAGCCTCCAAATTCTAACAGTTTCTTCCTAACCTCCTTAACGGGGCGCCCTGGCTAAGCAGCAGCTAAAAAGAGCACGGACTTGCTCCTGTTACCTGGAGAGGCTGAGGGTTAGGGCACTGCGGCGGGAAGAAGGAAGCGGGGATCGAGCAGACGCAAAGAGGAAACAGTCCCTGGTCTCCCGGAACGCAGAGCCTCACGCCCCGAGCAGCTTCCGGCCACAGGAGCACAGCTCCCGGGGGGAGGGGGGGGGTGTCCCTGAACACCCTGAACGCAGAGCCTCACGCCCCGTGCAGCTTCCAGCCACAGGACCACAGATCCCGGGGGAAGGAGGGGGTCCCACGGGCAGAGAGCAGGCGCGTTACTTTGTGGCTGGACTCCCCATCCAGGCTGGCGGTGGTCACGTGGCAGGTCCCGTCCGCACGGCTGCTGGACAGGAAGATCAGGTCACAGGGGAAGGTCTCGTCCTCCTTGACCAGGACAATGTCCCCGACCTGCAGAACAGACGATAGACAGCGCTGTGGACCGGGGCGGGCCCCTGGGCGGGGCTCCCACGGACGCCGCACAGCATCACCGGCAGGAAAGCGTGTGGATGACGCGGCTGAGAAGAGCCACTTCCAGGGCATGTGGCCCAAACCCAGACGAGACCAGGGAGGTCGACACACCACTGGACGATCAGACCCTGGAGGCTCAGACCCTGGAGGCTCAGACCCTGGACACTCAGACCCTGGATGCTCATGCTCAGACCCTGGAGCTCAGACCCTGGAGGCTCAGACCCTGAACGCTCATGCTCAGACCCTGGATGCTCATGCTCAGACCCTGGAAGCTCAGACCCTGGACGCTCACGCTCAGACCCTGGAGGCTCAGACCCTGGACGCTCACGCTCAGACCCTGGACGCTCAGACCCTGGACGCTCACGCTCAGACCCTGGAGGCTCAGACCCTGGACGCTCACGCTCAGACCCTGGACGCTCAGACCCTGGACGCTCACGCTCAGACCCTGGACGCTCAGACCCTGGACGCTCACGCTCAGACCCTGGAGGCTCAGACCCTGGACGCTCACGCTCAGACCCTGGAGGCTCAGACCCTGGACGCTCACGCTCAGACCCTGGAGGCTCAGACCCTGGACGCTCAGACCCTGGACACTCCACAGGGCATGCTGACAGAATGTTCTGCAACATTCTATTTTGCTAAGATATAAATATTTCGCAATATTTGAACTCCATCCAGGAGGATGAGGTGAGTGGTCAGCCCGTGGACGTGAGGCCGGGGACGTGGCCACAGTGAAGAGGACTGTGTGGTTCCAGCAGAGGACCGGCACAGACCATCGCGACAGAATGGGCTTAACGGGCTTTAGACAAAGGTACATAAGCCACTCGATGGAGGAGGGACCGCCTTCCCCACAGACAAGGCTGGAGCGCTCGGGCAGTCCTGGGCAAAAAGGACTTCCACGAGAAAGGAACACAAAATCGACAAGGAACGTAATCTAAAACTGTAAGAACTTAACAAACAAACAAACAAACAGGAGGAAGTGCTTGGCCACCAGGCCTTGGCCAAGAGCTCTTAACTCGACGCTAAAAACACCATCCACATGAGGAAAAGCCAGCGAGCTGGAGTCAGCTCTTCATCAAAATGAAGAGCTTCTGCTCATGAAACGCCCGCTCAGGTATTTCTGGCAGACGACGAGCGTCCGGAATATGTGGACTCTCAACATTCCACAGTAAAAACCCTCAGTGAACCAAGCAGGAAGTGGGCAAGGGCCACAAATCCTAAACCAGTCCATCCTAAAGGAAATCAACCCTGAATCTTCACTGGAAGGACTGATGCTGAAGCTGAAGCTCCAATACTTTGGCCACCTGACGCAAAGAGCTGACTCACTGGACAAGACCCTGCTGCTGGGGAAGACTGAGGGCAGGAGGAGACGGGGACGACAGAGGATGAGATGGCTGGAGGGCATCACCGACTCAGTGGACATGGGTTTGGGTGGACTCCGGGAGTTGGTGATGGACAGGGAGGCCCTGGCGTGCTGCAATTCATGGGGTCGCAAAGAGTCGGACACGACTGAGCGAGTGAACTGAAGTGACTGACACCCCAGAGAAAAAGAAGTTCTGGGCAGAAGGAACACCTGCTGGGATAGTGAGGGACAGGGGAGCTCGGTGCGCTGCAGCCCGCGGGACCACGGAGAGCTGGACCTGGCTGACGGGACGAACAGAGGCAACAGCCGCAGGAGACGTCTCGGGAAGAAGATGTCCTGAAGGCAGGCAGGCAGCCGTGAGCCGCTCGCCGGCCACCAGGGAGGCGCACACTTGAACCACACGGAGGTCAGGAGGCAAGAAGCAGCAACAGCGCCAAGCGCGGCTGGGGATGCTGAGACGGAGCTGGCGGGGACGGACAGGCAGGGCAGGCTCCCCGGGGCGCGGCTGGGCTGCTCCTGCTCAACTAAGAAGGGGTTTCCCATGACGACCTGCCAACTGAACTCCTGGCTTTATACCAGAGAAATGGAAACTATATTCACATAAAAAACCTCTACACAGATGCTCACAGCAGCTTTATTCATCACGGCCCCGCCCCGGTCCACCCCCACGGACTCTCCAAGGAAAGAAACGTGTCCAGATGCCCACCCTCGGTGCGCCCCAAGGGAATTCGACTGTGAGAGGAAAGCCAGCCCGGCGGGTACAGGCTATGTAACTCCATCTACGTAAAGACACGTCCTGGAGGTGGACCCACCTACCGCCCAGGTCGCTGAGACCCTAAACCTGCTCTATAGTCGATTACAGTGTTAAAAATGGACCCACAGGAGAAAGAGGTTGGAAACGGTGGTAGGAGCGTGCCCGAAGGGAGCAGCACTTGGGGAAGGGGCGGCCTGCGCCAGCGACTGAAGCGACCTCCGACAGAGGCTCTGCCACGGGGACGCCGGCTGCGGGCCGCGGGCACTCACCCGGAGCTTCCGGCTCTGCTTCCGCACCAGCCGGCCGTGCTGCACGCAGTGCACGGGGCACTGGTTCATGGCGTTGTCCGCCTTGTGGCGCAGCCAGTCCTCGTAGCCCTGCGGGGCCCAGGAGAGACGCCCGTGAGCCCTCGCCTGCTCCGGCCGGGCAGCCACGCTCGAGGCCTGCTCCGCGTCCGGGGGAGGCCGGGCGGCGGTCCCCGGGGAAGGGGCTCTCCACGTGGAGCGGGGCCAGGACGCCCAGCAGGGCTGAGGGGGACGCGGGCGGGTGGCAGGCGGCCCTGGAGCCGGGACTCAGCCCGGAGGACTGCAGGGCGACATGCAAGCGGGGGGCTGGCAGGCCGCTGAGGGCCAGGTGGTCCCGGAAGGGCCCAGCCCCGAATCCTCCACCTCCTCAAGCCCTTCGGGGCTGCCGGCCGGCTGCCGCGGGTGGAGCCAGGGCAGACCCGGGCTGCAGAGGGCAGCGCCCCCACCAGCCTGGCACCACGTCCTGGCCGAGGTGTCAGGAAGGTCTCACCCCCGGGAGCCGCAGCCACTGCCCTCTGCTGGGCACCTGCACGGCCCCCCACCCCCAGGAGCATGGCCGCAGGGCAGGACGCTCCAGGGCTCCCCCTTAGGGATGGGAACGCCTCCTGCGCTACGGTCTTTTGGCTTGATGGCACCACGCCTCAGGGCAGAGCCCGCTCAGGTCAGGACTGGGGTCTCCGGCCCCCGGCCTGGCCCTCAGGGGCTCACACAGGGTGTGTCGAGTGCACAGACCAGGCTCCACTCGTGACACGGGGCCCTGCAGGCTCGTCTCAGGCTCATCAGATCCCCCACACGGTCCCCGAGATGGCCCGACACGCCCCATCAGCGTGTGTGGACGCCTGCTCAGCCACATTCTCATTCCATCCGCTTTCAGACTTCCACATTCAAAGCCAATTTCATGGGCAACAGGTCAAATCATATCGCCGTTCAAATCTGTACGTGCCGATCACTGGCGAGTGGAAAGCAAAACCCAGATGATCCCAAGGGAAGCCTTCGATGCCGCTCCCGTTCTGGATCAAACACTGACCAGTCCAGACGCTCTCACCGTGGGGGCCGGCAGGGCACTGGCCTCACACTCACGAAGGTGGCCCTGAGACTCGGCTCTTCACGTTCTCTTGGTCGGGGAGAGTCGCTCTGCCGTGAATGCCCACCGCTCGGGGCAGCGCGTGCACCACGCCTCCTGTGACGTGCCTCCAGTGCTTATTCAGAGACTAACACAGAGAGCACGGCTTTGTCAGCAACGTGACCACCAAGAATTCAGATGCTGCCTTTCAGGAATTATTTCAGGGCAAACATCATCGTGTTCAAAAGTATGCAGGAGATACCTGCATCTAAAGGACCTGTGTCTGGAATACACAAACTGTCTCAGGGATAAGACACAATCCAGTTTAAAAATGGGCCAGTGACTTGAAGGTATTTCTCGAAAGAAAATTTGCAAAAGGCCAATAAGCTCAGGAAAAGATGCCCAGCGTCGTTATTCACGAAGGAAATGCAAAACCACAGTGGCTACCGCTTCACGTCCACTAGGATGAGCGTCCATCAGGCAGCTGGGCAACAAGCCTCAGCGGGACCGTGGAGAAGCTGCAAACTCAGGCATAGCTGGTGGGAAGGTCGAACGCCTCGGCCACTTTGGAAAATGCTTTCAACATTAGAGTAACTCTCTTCCTCTGCATGCACGCAGGGGAACAGAAAAGCTATGTCCACACAAAGCTTCCACGTGACTGCTCGGGGCAGTGTTCTCCAGAAGAGCCGAAATAGGAGCACCCAGATGTCCATCAGCGGATGCCGGATAAATGAGACGGGGCCTGTCTGCACAGCGGAGCATTGTTCATCTACGAGTGAATCGCTGACACACGTTACAAGTGGATAAACCTTGAGAACATGCTCAGTGAATAAGCCAGGCGCAAAAGGCCACCAAGGTAAGATTCTGTTAGTACAGAACGCCCAGGGTAGGCCGAGAGTGGACTGGCAGTTGCCAGGAGCCAGGGCTGGAGGACGGGGCTGGACAGTGAGGCTCGCGGCTTTCTTCCAAATGGTGGGAACCAAACAGCGCTGATGGTTAAGCACTAACCACCAGTGAACAGATCACGGGAATAGCAGGCAAACTGCTCTCCCATCAGTCACTGGCTCATCAGTCAGGGCTGCAGAGGATGGCAGGCTCCACACTGAGGAGTCACGCGGCTGAGCGATATGTGGGGCCATGTTCAGACCCTCTGCAGGAGCGACTCCTCGGGGTCCGGGCAGCGGGGGACGCAGCGGGCAGGCAACTCAGGGGCCACCTGCACGCGGTTCAACGTGATAACGACAGGTTCCTCCTCGAACTCTCAGGGCAGCAAATGAGCACTGAATTATACAACCTGCCTTGTTTTAACTCAAGAATCCATCTAAACCAGTTACAAACGTGAACTTTCAGAGGTGAGCCGAGCGCTGCTTTGGATGACACGCAGCCCCGGTAGCAGAGCCTCTGTGGGACCCTCCTCCTCTCCATCCACTTGCGTCTGCAAAGCTCACCTGCTTGATGGCCGTGACCATGATGACGAAGAACAGCGGGAGACCGCTCGTCACCGGACTCGTGGGCGTGTCGATAATCAGCTGCGGGGAACAGAGGGTGGGTGAGTCGGCTTCGGGAACCCTTCTGAGGGGCTTTAGATGGACTGCTTGGCCCTGGACACCTCCCAGCATCCACTCTGACTGATGCTAACTCACTTGGGTGTCACCCCATTCTGTCCCACCACTGGAGATAAACGATACGAGGTGAACCGCCCTACTTTACTAGGAAACCGAGGGAGGCTCTCCTTGTTGCGCGGAATGTCAGCAGCAGCAGAGACACTGCCTAAGGCCAGCGCACGCGCCACTCCAATCACCCCTGCTTCTGGGGCCACACTAACTGCACTATTCACAGACTACTGTGGGGGAAACTCCCACTGTATTTTGTCTCGCTGAGACAAGTCAGGCTGCTGACCTGAAAGCACACCGGCCCGTGTCCTCATCCACATCTCCCTGAGGTTTCCACTTTCCTTCTTTTAACTCACTTCCTTTCCATGTTTTTTTTTTTAGGAGCATCCACGTGGTTCAGGGAGATAGTGAAGGACAGGGAAGCCTCAGGTGCTACAGTTTTCGGGGTCGCAAAGAGTCGGATACGACCTGGTGACTGAACAACAAGGTCGTGATGTGGGGAGTGGCTAAGTGGGATAACGCGGAGCTTAGCGAGTACGTCCCCATAAAGGTTAGGAAGCTCCTGGCCTCCCCCCAGGACTGGAGGATGAGGGCAGAAGGCAGCCGGACCGGCTCACACACACAGGGCTCACACCCAAGTTCTAGTGAACAGGTCTCTCTGAACCAACACGCTTGCTCTTGAAGAAAGAAGGTGACGGGTCTGTAGATAAAGGGGCACCAAGCCCATGCTCCTCTTTATCAGCAAACCAGTCAACCATCCAAGAATAAATGTCACTTATTTATCTTTACATTTGGGGCAACAGGAAGAGGTGGCCAGCCTTACCTGTACCAGAAATATGATAAGAAAATAAAAGTTGGCTATTCTTCTGAATTGTTCAAATAAGTTCTTGGGTATGAAGTTCCAGAACGTGTACTGCAGAAAAGAAAACCAGAACGGGGTCATTCGGGTCACACTTTACTCTGCACGGTACTATTCGGCCCTGCCGGGAGCCAGTGTGAGGAAGCCCGCCCGTGACAAGGTCATGAGGAAGGAAGCTGACATACGCAAGGCGTGCTCAGACTTCAGGGACCCCTCTGGAAATTCCTAAGCATGTACCCCAACAAAAATCTGCCGGCTTTTGTGCTCTGCTTTTCCACTCTTCTGACATTTTCTGGAAAAAGTCAATTCAGGGCTTTAGTCTTCTGCATTTGAAAGAGTGTTTCAATCCAAAAACCCCTCTGATGGCTTTCTAGCCTGCCTGCACACAGCTGCGCGTGTGATTGTTTGAGGCCTCCTGACCACAGGAGGCACAGAAAGCTTAAAACATCCTAGGAATGTAGGGGCTTCCGAGGAGTCAAAATCTTTAGAATAGGACTGATTAAAAGTTTCATTTTTTGGGTCAATGCTTGCTGCCAAATTTTCATATCCTTTATTTTTAGATATAGTTGGTATATAGAAATGCAAGTAGTAGACCTGGTATTAGCAACATTAGATCTTTGAGTTAAGTACCTTCTTTGTTATATCCCACTGCACCTTTGTTCTATAGAGATGTAACTTTAATGCTTGAAGGAGATGCAAATTAAAGAAAAACACTTCAGGGGAAACAAAATTAACATTCATTAAGGAAGAGAGCCAAAAAGTGTTAACAAGCCTCTTGGCCAGAAGATAATGTAAATCACCTGAGACCTTTTGTATACAAAATGATGTATAGAAAGAGTCTGGGCTGCGAACGCTACATAATTTTGTGTTATCCATTGATCTCCATGTTTTATCAAAAGTATAAAAGGCCTTCTGAACAATAAAGGATGGGGCCAGGGGCAGGGGGCCAGCTTCTCGGACCAGTTTCTCGGACCAGCTTCTCGAACTAGTCTCTCGGCCTGGTTTCTTGGGACTCTGGCTCCCCCCGTGTCTTTCTCTCTCTCTTCTCTCCCTTTCCCTCTCCCTGCTCTTTACTTTAACTTCAGGCTGAATCTCCACCTGGGGCGCGGAGACTCGCCAGGTCTACTTACTTGCCCTGGCTGTTAAGACCCGCACGAAAGGGAGCTTAAGGCGAGGCACCCTTAGTTATTCAAGCGGGCGCCGGTGGCCCAACGTAGATGGTGCAAATTCCTTGTCTGGAATTTTATTGGTCTTCCACGTAAACCAAGCTATTCAGCCCTCTTCTTCCACTTAATCTTCTTACTACACTATAGTTTCTTAATCTAATCTTACATTAATAAATAAACAAGTCTTTCCACGCCAACACCGTCCACCCTTCGAATTCCCTGGATCCACCGGGGCTGGACCCCGGCATGGCCCCATGACAGGCCGCCCTGGATTTAAAGGGAAGGATGACTAGTTTTTGATACAAAACAAAGCTGAGAGTGTTTGTAGACTTTTTATCAACTTGTTGACCGTACAGAGAAACTGCCAACACAGAACACGGACTCCGAAGCAGCGTATTTGAATTACCCAGTCCCAGATAATTCAAGGCAATGCAAGGTAGCTCAAGAAGAGGTTCGCTGCTAAAATGCCTGAGTTCTACCCTTTCTGTCTGTAAGCTGATTAAAAGGGCAGTGTGTGTCAGGGACTACTCTGACGGTCCAGCGGTTAGGACTTGGAGCTCTCACTGCAGGGAGCATGGGTTCAATCCCTGGCTGGAGATCAAAGATCCCACAGGCCGCACAGCGAGACCAAAAGAAAAATAAAAGAACAGCCTGTGCCTTAAAGGAGTGCGGTGAGGACTGAAGTTCGAGCCCAAACTGGTCTCAGAAATGACAGGGTCGTTGAGATTCTATAACTTGAGAAAAAGCACAAACAAACCAGTCTTTGAAAGTGTTTGAGAGAGATGTATTTTGTCTTAAGTGGGCCGTAAGGAGGGCTTCCCCGGCAGCTCAGCTGGTAGAGAATCCACCTGCAATGCAAGAGACCCTGGTTTCATTCCTGGGTCAGGAAGATCCCCTGGAGAAGGGAAAGGCTACCCAGTCCAGCGTTCTTGGGCATAAGGAAATTATTTTCCCTAACTTTGAAAAGGACCTATTAAAAGAAACATAAGACATGCCATACCACAGCATCTGTATCTCGTTTTTGTGGTTCTGTGACCAACCTAGAATGATCTTTCAGTCTTTATATGCTCCCTTCCAAGAGATCCCGATCCCAAACTGGGACTGCCCTCCAGGCTCCATCCGGTGAAGCCCACCCTGTCTCCAGGACCCAGACCAGCACACTCACCACCCAGGAAGTCAGAACACGTCCCCACCTCTAACAAACTGCTCAGTGCAAAGTCACGCTAGCGGAAAGAGTTCCTACTCAAAACCCCATCTTTTATCTGCTGAAATATTTACAGACGGAAGTTGAACATCGTTTAGGATTTGCTTCAAAATGGTCTCAAGGTAGAAAAGAGACTCACAGACAACACAGTGGGCCGCCTGCGGGTGAGTGCAGACAGCGGGCGGTCGGGCGCAGACGCCCGCGGCCCTCCTCCCCACCTCTCCTGCTGTGTGCAGACAGCGGGCGGTCGGCGCGGATGCCCGCGGCCCTCCTCCCCCGCTTCTCCTGCGTGTTCGCAAGTTTCCACGCTAGAAAGTGCCACGTATTTATTGCAGAGGGCCATCTTCTATCACCTTCCAAATGTGCAGATCAGTATTAATCTATCTCAATGTTGCTGTTTCAGGATGCCCTTTCTGTTTCCTAAACCCTAGTCTACCAGGGAACCACACAGATCTGGAACTTAAAACCACCTAAATGATTACTTTATTCCTACCGGGTGTAGGAGGCCTGTACTGCAGCTTAGATGTTATGTTGTGTGATCCACATATTTTACGGAATAAATGACCATCATAAGTTATTACTGCTGATTATCAGTAATATGGTGGGGAAAGGGTTGTTAACCTCTGACAATGTACAGCATGAAAACTGAAAATCCCGTGAGACAGTTTAAACAGCCAGGACTGCACGGATCGTCAGTACTGTGTGGATAAAATATTGCACACATGAGAGCTGGCAAACAGACAACAGCGGGCCAGTCGTACACTTTCGGTCTCTACTAAGTCGTAACGGTCTAAATACTTGCTCTGACACTTGGGCCACAATATAAGGTAATACTTTGCATAAAAGGTACAGTGAAGCACTCTGACCCACATTCGTCTGTCAGGTCCTGCCTTCCGCTGATACCATCGTGGGACAGAACCTAACACCAGAGCCCTCGGTACTGAACCCCAGAGCAGGACAGCACGGAACAAAGTGGGTGCTTTCTTGCTGCGCTGGTGCTGAGACGTCTGAGGCGGGCGGAGCATCGCTTTCCCGTCAGACACCTCGGGGAGTTGTGAGTCCAGACCACAATCCCCGCCTCCTGTCCGGTTCACACCACCGCCCAGGGGGGCGTCTGCTCGGGCGTGTGTCATCAGCCGCGAGCTGGCCCTGCTCTCGTCCCCTCCTGGGCTCCATCCTCACCGGGGACTCCGCTCTGGGTTCTGTCCTCACCGTGGGCTCCCCTCTGGGCTCCGTCCTCACCGGGGACTCCCCTCCCGGGTTCTTTCGTCACCATGGGCTGCCCTCCCGGTTTTCGTCCTCACCGGGGACTCCCCTCCCCGGCTCTACCCTCACCGGGAGCTCCCCTCTGGATTCTGTCCTCACCGTGGGCTCCCCTCCCGGGTTCTTTCGTCACCATGGGCTGCCCTCCCGGTTTTCGTCCTCACCGGGGACTCCCCTCCCGGGCTCTATCCTCACCGGGAGCTCCCCTCTGGGTTCTGCCCTCGCCTGGCTGCCCCCTCCTCACGTGGTGCCGGGGAGACAGGGGCGGCCCAGTGCGACTCTGCTTGCGGAGAGGAAACCCAGAGCGCCCGGAGACCGGCGAGGCGTGGCCGTCTGCGCCTCACGGGGCTCCGGTGCAGGTGCGCTCGGGTGCCCTAAAAGCGCACAGTCTCCCGGAAGGCAAGCCCGGAGGCCCCAAGGAGTTCAGGCTTCTGTACGGGGGAGAGAACGCACAGCCTGAGCTGCGTGTCTAATGCTGCGGCGCCCGAGGGCAGAGCTGGGGCCACACGCCCAGTGTGCCCAGGCACCGCGTTGTGAACTGGTGGCGGCCCGTCGTCCTCCGAGTCTGGGGCAGGGGGTGTGCGGCTGAGGTTCCTGAAGGCCCTGGCTGGGGGGCTCGGTGTGAGGTCAGAATCAAAGGGAAGGGATCACACATCTGGGGTCGTTTCTTGCTTTTCCTTCTTCTACCGTGTTCTGTTCCCTTTGGAGCAGAACACGGATCAAACACTGATCACCAACAACGGATCAGGCTGGAAACCTAACTGAGCTCTGGCGTTTGTGCACTTCAGGAGTCACTGCTGACAGTCTTTTAAGGCAGAAATGAACATTTTCTTTCCAGGAAGACACAGATGCACCAACATATTCTCCAAACCTGTTTGTAAATTTATTTCTTACAAGCTAAGCTGTATTTTCTGCAACCTGAGCTGTTTTTAAATGAAAATGATCGTGCGTCTAGCCTTCAGCATCACCCGGTCTGAATCCACAGAGGTCCAGCGCTATGGACTCAGGTCCCAGGTCCCCGTCCGAGGGCCTCCTCTGGACCACGACCAATCAGCACAGCGAACTGAGGAGGACGTGCTGTGAGACCCTAACAATGTTCTGGGGGGGCGACCAGGGGGTGGGGCGATGAGCGTGCAGCCTGGCCACTCAGGGGCGGGTGGTCCCAGCTTCAGGGAGCTCTGAGTGCCCGAGGAGCTGCTCGGGGGAGTCCCGGGTGGACACTCACCTTGGAGGAGACGATCCTGTTGTCTGGGTACCTCTGGGGGATGTAGGCCTCAGTGCCCGGCGGGGGCTCCCGGTGGCCCACGTAGACCGTCCGGCTGTCCACCCAGTCCTCCTCCCCGGCACACTGCGGGTGGGAAACAGAGCCGTCAGTGTGGGCGGGGCCTGGGGGCAGGGTCTTCCCAGGGTTGGCTTCCATGCTGGTCTGTGTGGGGGCCAGAGGGGGGCAGCTGGACCCACTTGCAAGGTCGATCCCTACTCCCCACCTCCACCCCTGCCCCACCCATTCAGGAACCTGTGCTTCCCCCACCCACCCCCAGCTCTTCAAGGAAGAGCCACCTGCACCCCCACTGGGCGCAGCTGTCAGTGGAAATGACGCAGCGGGCCCATTTAAACATAAACAGCGACAGCAAAGCCCTAAGGCTTCCAAAGAGAAACGACAGTGAGCGATCCTAGGATTTGGGGAAAGGTCTCTAAAGAGAGAACGTAAAACTGCGAGCTCAGACCAGAGCGTCTCTCGGCCCCCACACAGTCGCATGAACGAGACCTCCTGGAACGCAGACGACCTGCGTCTGACCCATCTCTGTGTTATTCTGAGTGCTGTGCCCCGGACGTTACTGCCGCCCAGGAGAGCCTTCTAGAACACTCAGCTGGGCTAAGTGCTGTCAGCCCTGAGAGCCCAGGACACCACAGCCACGGACGAGAAACTACAGCGCAGCCTCGGGTGGCAGGGCGGGGCCTGGGCCCCCAGACGGGCAGCCCCGGCTCAGGGCGTGGCCTGGGCCCCCAGACGGGCAGTCCCGGCTCAGGGCTCTGCCCCCTCCCCCCACACAGGCAGCCCTGGCTCAGAAGGTTTCTCAAGGCCGTTTCCCTCCCTGGGCACAGGCCAGTTTTAGTGTGATCACTGGACGCCTCGAATACAACTCCTTGGTGCTGCCCTAACCGTACAGGCCGGGGCACAATTCCTGCTCCTGGGACGAGGTCAGGAAGCAAGCCCAGTCACAGGACTCGCCCCCTGCAACACAAGCTCCTCTGGGAGGAGCCTTGTACCAACTGACTCAGCCCCAAAGGAGAGAGCGAGCCTTGGTGCTGGCCCCTGAGGAGAGACACAGGGGCGACAGCCCGCAGGGGCCCTGGCAGCTCCCTGAGTCCCTGAACAGGTCACAGAGCAAGGGACAGAGCGACGTTGGGGGCCTCGTGCTCACCGATCAGGCCGCAGCGGCGCCCATGGAGGGTGCCCCCTGAGGTCATGGCGGCCAAAGAGCCTCCAGGCAAGACAGAGAGTCTCAGATCAGCCACTGGGGAGCCCACGGGGGTCCGAGGCACAGGCGTGCAGGCCCTGAGTGGGCTGGACTCAGCTCAGAAGGCGGAGGCAAGACAGCAGACCGGACGCCGGGAGCGCCTGTCTGCCGCGGCTCCGACGCGGACAGCTGCGCGCCTGACAGGCCACGCAGCTCTGCGTGTCCAGCCCGCCGGAAGTAATACGAAGGGAGTCTGGGTCTCTGCAGGCTCAGCAATGAAAACAGACGTGGCCTCTTAAGCAATTTCTTAACCCCGCCTACTGTAAGCCAAACAGCAACCGCAGCGTCCGGGCGGCGCACACCAGAGGAAGTCAGGCCACACGAAGCTCTAAGATGAGTCACGGCTGGTCACGGAATCTCCCGGGGCAGGGCGACAGAGAGGTCTGCAGCAGGAGGGAGCGGGGGCCCTGATTCTAAGACGCCCAACATCTAGTTTCACAACAGGCAGCGTAAGGAGCAGGCAGCTCTCAGCAGTTTCTGAAAGTAAACCCCTAGGACTAGACCTAGGCGAAATTAGCTTCCGCGGAAGTTGTGTTCACACGTGGGTCACAGCAGGACCGCTCGGCCCGTGCTCTGGGCCCGCAGCCCTGGCCTGTCAGCTGGCGGAGAACATACACCCCTTCCCTCTGGAGGAGGTTGGGAGGCGGGTGGGATCTGACCTCCCCGGGGAATCACAAGACGTCCTGCCAAGACGCAGGTGAACTGGAGGCCAAGGCTTCGCCTGCACGGCCCCCAGGGATGCCCCACAAGGTACTTGCGAGTCATGCTTGCCGAGGGATTGTTACCTGGGATAGACCAGCCACCACAACCAATAATAAAAAGGCAAGTACGGCGGGGGGATCTGACTGGACATTTCTCCAAGAGATGCAATGGCCAACGGGCACATGGATAGACATTCAAAGTCAACAGCCCTCAGGGAACTGGAGGGGCTAGACACGGAGGACCAAGCACTGGGCGATTCGCGAACACGGGAAGTTTGCAACGGGCAGATCCGTGGAGACGGAAACGGCACCGTGGCTGCCTGGGGCCAGGGAGGCTGCCGCGCGCGTACTGGGTTTACTCCGTGAAACGAAGATGTTTTAATATTCAATCATGGTGGTGCTCCATGAGTTGGTAAATGCACTAAGAACCACTTCTTGAACAGGAAGATTTAGGGTCTAGCAATCTTGTTCCAGTAAAGCAGTGCCTCAGGGCCCCCACGGGTTCGCCCGTCGCATGCCTGAGTTGCCGCACAGACCCCGTGCAGAGTCAGTGCAGGGAACCTCACGTCTCTGAAGCCGCTTCCACCCCGTCTTCTCACTGCTGCGTCACCAGAACGCAAGACACTTCCCATTTTAGGGAAAACAAGGAACATCCTTAAGGCTGGTTTTCCAAAGACAGCAATTCCTAGTGGATAAAACTGAGCTCGATAGACTTCCCAAGGAGAACAGCTAAGACTGGAGAAACTCGAAAAGAAGCGATCACAGCGAGGCAGGATGGGATGACACAGCCGCAGAGCACCCCAGCTCTCTGCGCCCGGGCAGAGGAAACACCCCACCCACTTCCAGGGCCCTCGAGGGCGCCGGCACCTCGGGTGCGGTGGCCAGGCTCTGGCCTGGGCCTCAGGGCCCGGCAGTGAGGTGCGAGGGATTCGCAGACATGCCCCGTGCAGATGCTGCCCACCACCTGTGCCAACACACTGCTTCTGGACTTGGAACCCACCCTCTCCCCGGCCCCCAAAGTGGCTAAAGAACCAGCGGGCCACGTGGGGGCAGCGACCTCGCCCTCGGGGACCTCGCCATCGGCCGTGTCGGGATCTGGGCAGGGCAGTCTGAGCGCTCAAGTCAGAAAGCTCATGAGGACGGAAGAGAGTCTGAAATACGCTGAAAATCAATCTCGGCCAGCGGCAGGCACTAATGGAAGTTTCCAATTTCAGCTGAAACAAACACAACCTATCAGCCGAATTACACGGCCAGCCCGGGACGAAAGCATGTAACCTAGCCTCAGTTCACCAGATCAGCCTTTGCAGAGGTGGTTCCCCCAACAGCCATTTTCAGGACAAAGCAATCGCTTGTTCCGTGGTTCATTTTCAGCTTTAAAAGCCAACAATTCTTGTTTGATGGGTAAGGAGGCGTTTCTGAACACCGGCATCTCCCACTCACGTCCCCGGCGCTCCGGCTTCTCGTGGCGAGTGTGGTGTGGCTCCGTCTCCAGCGCCCACACCCCCCACCACAGGGCGTCTGTCCACCCAGGGAGATTTCACTGTCCTCTGCAGACCTCCTCGAGAGCACTGATTAAGACCACGCTCCATGAGCTGATCAGATCAGAGTCCTCGGCGTCAATCACCAGCCTTCCCAGGGCCTGCGAGCAGAGTTGAACCTCTGGGAGGCAGGGACCCAGGTGCCCCCATCACTGAACCTGCGCCCTTGGCCCCTGCGGGAGTGGGAAAGACAGGCCCTTCCTCCCCAAGAAGACAGCAGCCTGCTGCAGTATTCTGGCCTGGGGAACCCCACGGACAGAGGAGCCGGGTGGGCTACGGCTTATGGGGTTGCCAAGAGCCGGACACAACTGAGCGATGGAGATTTTCCTCCTCAGGCAAATTCTCGGCCTCCGCTGGGTGCTCACTGGCATTTTTCTGCCGTGAACATATTATTAAACACAGAATCATCTGGGTCACAGAAGCACCAGTGACGGTCCACCTCACTTGGTAACACTGACCATCTGGAAAACTGTAAACGCTGCCAACCTAAACTGTCGTTTACTGGGCCCAGAACCAAAATTAAAATAAAACTTCTAGCCACACATGACTGGGCTGCCCTAGGCTCGCCCAGCTTCACAATCACAGGCGGCAGAGCCCCGTGCTGGGGTGCCCAGCGGGAGGGGGGCAGTGGGGTGGATGGACAGAGCACTGGCCACCGCTGCCTGGCCCCGGTGAGACGCACGGCAGCAGAGACAGCAGCGAAGCCCGGCTGCGTGTGAAGCCGCTGACGTCACTCCCTGGGCGTCAGCGTGAGACGGCAGGGGTGATCCCAGGGGCCCTCTGTCCAGTCTCCTGTAGCGACCCCTCACAACGCGCGTCCTCAGTGCCCGTGCAGAGATGGAGCCTTGTCCCCCACCCCGGTCCTGAGGGGGGAGGGGGTCAGCCCTCCCCACAGGGGACGCAGCTTCTAGCTGAACTCACGAACCTGTGGGTCACCTGTTGCCACCTGTCCCATGGGGGCCACACAGGCCTGGCTCCCTGGAAAGCAGGCCGAGGTGGGTCCCCTGGATACTGGCTGGGGAGGCAGGTCACCCCTGCCTGTTGGGGGGTGGCCTCTGTGCCGGGTGTGGGGGCTGTATCCCCACATCAAAGTCAGGAAATGGCCCTACAAGAAGCAACAAGTCCAGTCTAAGCTGGGGGCGAGGGGGGGACAAGATGGGCCAAGTGACCAGGCAGTGAAACAGAGTTCTAAGACAGGGACGAGGCTTACGCCCGCTGGAGAAGATCCTCAGCCTTCCGTCTCAGCGGAGAGCCCGGTCCCCTGCCTGGCCGTCTGAGGGGACCCAGCTTAGCGTAGGCCCATCGGGGAGACTGTGACGGCTGGCTCCAGCTCCCCCGCCTGGCCGTCAGCCACTGCTGCCCAAGCCCTCAGCTCCTACCCCGGAGAGAAAGGGCAGGGTGTCCTGAGCCCCCACAACCAGGGGCACAGCACAGTGAGCCCGGGTCCCCTCGAGCTTGTGCGGGAGGGGGGCAGGTCAGAGGCTGGACGGGCCCCGCGCTGGAGGGCGATGCTGGTGCTGGCGGGGAGCATTTGCGAAGAAGGGGCCGAAAAGGGCACCAGGTCCCCAGGAGGCGGGGAGCTGCCAGCAGCCTGGCGGAGTCCCGTCCGGTTCCCACCCTTGCCCCTGCCCGGCCAGGCTCAGCGGGAGCTGTGGGCTCCTCTCCAGACGCGCCCCCTGGAAACCACCCCTCTTTGTGATGGAAACCCATCCTGGTGGGCCGCCAGCTGGTCACGAGACGATGCACCGTCAGCAGCCTGTGCAGCGTAAACGTGGCTGAAGAAGCCAGAACAATCACAGAGAGGAACGGCCGAGCACTCGGGCAGCGGGAACCAGGGCTCGAGGCGGGTGGGAACCGGCCCGCAGGAGAGACGCTGAAACGCCACGCAAGCAACCCCCGTGCCTCCAACAGCGCCCGCGACCCTCGCCTGCAGGCCGGCAGGAGGACCGCGGTCTCTGCACACTCTTCCCACCGCAGACGGTCTCCTTGCAGAGACGGATGATAAGCAGGAAGCCAGCCACCCCCCAGTCCCCACACAGAATGTGGGGGGCCACGGAGGCTTTCTGCCGCTGGAGCCACACACTTTCCACTCCACGGGAGGCTTACTTTCTACACCCTGAATACAACCGAGGGAAGGCCCCGCAGGCTGATCGGGAGTTAGGCAGCGGTGCCGCGGAAACACCACCTGACTGGATCATGGCATCTGCAGAAAGCGCCCCTCAGCTGCCTGGGACCCACACGAGGCCCCGAAGCCCCGAGGCAAAGGCTCTGTCTGTGGGGAGAGGCCTGCCTCGGAGCCTGGGGCTGAGGCTGCCCCACATGGTCTGCGTGTCAGGACAGTGACCGCCGGAGGCCACTAACACGTCCTGAGACGCAGGCCCAGCGGCAGGGGCAGGAGCCAGGGGGGAGAGTGGGGGGCGCTCGGTGGTCTGTGCGCACAGCCTCCCCGAGACCGCGAGTGGGGTCCCTGGCTCCCGGAGCCGCACTCCTGACGCCCCGCTGGCCCCCACACCGCCCCCTCCCCAGGGCAGCCCACCCGATGCGCCTCCCCGGGATTTGGAGGCCCGCCCCCCGCCCCCCGATGGAGGGTCAGGCCTGTGTGACCGGCCTCACCCTGCCTCCATCCGGCCCCGCTTCCTGACAAGCGTGCAGGTCGAGGGCCCTCAGCGTCTGAGACTCACTCCCCAAACCTGAAAACAGCCCTAAGTGTGTCTTTCTGTGCGGGAAGCCCACTTGAGAAACGTCGGGGTTTTCTGTCGACTCTCGAGGCTGTTTCTCAACCTCAGCTGTGTCACCGAGCACTCTCAGAGGAGAGGATGTTTAGGTGAAGGACGGCGTTCCGGGGCCAGGCCTGCAGAGGAGGCTGGAGGGCTGGAGAGAAGCTTCCAGAACAGGACGCTCCTCCACAGGCCTGAAGGGCACCTGGAGATCCCCCGGGGGGGGGGGGGGGGGGCGGCTGATACGGCCAGCTGTAGCTGCAGGGTGCCGGGATCGCCCTGGGTATCGGGGCAACCGTTCCAGACCCCAGCCAGTCCTCACCTGACAAGCACCCCACTTCCTGCAGCCCTGATCCTGATTCTTGACAAAGGACTTCCCTAACTCGGTGGGTTTTGCCTTTATAAGCCTTAAATCCTTGACTCAGAATCTCCCGTGCTGTAATCCTCAGTCTGGCTCAAACAGAACTTTTCTATTCCTATTACAGGTTGTTTGTTGACTATTTCCATTGACACGATGGAAACACAGACGGCGCCCGCTGAACCGAACAATGATGACAGGTTACAGGGCCCAGGGCAGGAAGGGGTATCACACAGCTCCTGGGTGATACCGTGAGCTGGACTCCCTCCAGCATCCCCGTCAACAAGAGACGGAGACCCCATCTGGGTCAGTCAGCTGGCGGGAGCAGGGAAAGCCAGCCCAGTGGGGCCAGAGCCTCCCTGCCTCCTGCTGCCCCACCCTGGAGGGCTTCCCCCATCAGAGCCGGGGCCCCTCCTTTCAAACACCTCCCCAAGTCCCCTCACTGGGAAACGCCAGCAGCACGCAAGCTGATTCCCTCCAACCCGCTGTCCCACAGGGTCACGATGACAGCAACTGAGCCGAGGCTCGTCCACGGGGCGAGCACAGACGGGGCCAGCCTCTGAGCCCGCGAGGCCCGGAGCCGCACGTATGGGGGACCCGCGCACCTGAGACGCTGTCCCCAGGTTTTTTACGCGGAGGCAGACGTCCTCACGAGGGCGTCAGCCTCTCTGGGGTCACCCTGGAAGAGGAGGAGGGGCCACGGGCAAGCACGTTTGGGGGAGCTGACGTGTTCCGAAGCCCACCCCAGGGTGCAGTCCTCCGGCAGGCCGCCCGGGGCCCCACCTCCCGCCGGCAGTCGAGGGCGTGCTGACGCGGCTGAGCAGGCTGTCGGGGGACACAGCCTCCAGCCTCACTGGCTGCTGCAGCGTGACCCTCGGGGACCGTGAACGCCATAGCCCTCGTCTACGTTGCTCTACGGGGCTTCTCTCTCTCACGGGTTCACAGAAGCTGGGTGCAGGCGATGGGCACGGTGACTCGGGCGCACACACCTGCACACACCCCTCCTGCCAGGCACTCCTCTCTCGTCTCATCGCACGATGCTGGCAGGTTTGCCCACAGCCGAAACGCTGTATACTTGGATATTCTTAAAGATGCTATCTGACTTCTGTTCCTAGGTGATACAAGCTTGCTGGCTGATTGATTAATTGATCTGAAGACCCCACCACATAACTGGACAGAGGAAGGAACAATCAAGTCCCAGCAAGAGGAAGGGATTTGCCCAAAGCAGCAGGTCCAGGCAAAGCCCAGGGGTCCGGTTCCCCATCAGGGGCCCCAGCCGGGGCTGTCAGGCCCAGGAGCCGAAATAAGATTCCAAGTGGTCTAACTTGGACGGATAAATAACTGTGTTGTGGTCAGTCACTCAGCTGTGTCTGACTCTTCGCAACCCCGTGGACTATACAGCCCGTCAGGCCCCTCTGTCCATGGGATTTCCCAAGCAAGAAATCCTTGGGTGGGTTGCCATTTCCTCCCCCAGGAGACCTTCCTGACCGAGGGATAGAACTGGCGTTGCCTGCGTTGGCAGGCAGATTCTTCCCCACTGAACCACCTGGGACGCCACGGACAATTAGGGGAGAAGAAAAAAATTTCCTAAGCGTTAGCTTTCATGATCTTGGCTAGATCACAACTCTTTCACAGCAAGAGTCGTATTTACTGCTGGTTTCTACCTTCCATCAGGGTCAGAAACTCAGGGTCGGGCAAGTAGCTGAGGGACGCAGGTGGGTGTGTCCTGGAGACAGGCGGTCCTTCCCGGGGCAGCCGCGGGAGGCCACCAGCCCAGCTGAGGGGTTTCAAGTCTTTGCGATGGCAAAGCCAGAACAAGCCACACCATCTGGCCCGGGGGCCGCCCTGATGGTGTCTGCCCAGCGTGGTGGATGCAGGCATCATCCCAGCTCCAGCACCCACTAAAGGCTTGTGGGGGATTCCCCGGGGCCTGGGAACAGCCAAGGCCAGGGAACTGGGATCCTGCAAGCCACGTGGCACGGCCGAAAGATAGAAAATGAAAGTAAATAGAAAGGGCTGTGGGTTCGACGTATACAACACTCACTGCACAGTAGCTAGTGTTCGCCCTCTCAGCCACAGCGCTTTAAATCTCAGCTTGATTCCGTGCAGTTCCCATCAAAGCAGCAAACACCACGCGCACACTGGGGCCCTGGTGACCGTCTGCACAGACGCGGTTCGGGGCCTGGCGTCCGGGTCTGAGAGGCAGAGTCCACCCAGCTGTGAACGTGTCCTCATCTGCATGAATTTGGAGGGCGGGAGGCAGACTAGGCAAGAATGTTTTAAGTTTAGACAGAATCTCTAAAAAAAAGTATCAAAACGATGGTGGAAAACAGCCCTGACACCACCTGCTCGGGTTTCTGTCTGAAAAACCTCTTCTAGTTAAACCACCAAGAGCTGCAGCAGCACCGAGCCATCCAGCCGGGCAGCGAGCGGCTCTGAGCCCGCCGGCGGTGCCGGCACCGGGAGCCTCGACCGCAGGAAGCCCGGGGCGGGCACAGGCCTGACGGCACTCTCGCGAGCTCCAGATGCCGAGAGAAAAATAGGACAGGTGACTTCTGTCCCCGCCTCTGGACCGAGCGTGAGCAGAGGCTGGAGATGGAAGGCTGGGCCCCCCTGCTGGCAACACCAGAATCGGCCGTTTCTCTTCCCCTTGCACACACCGAGCGGAGCCTGCCACGAGGTATGCGGGCCGTCCCTCCCGCCAGCTGACAAGGACCGGTCAGCAAGGTTGTGTCTTCCACGGCCTGCAATTAATCTTTAAAGGGAAAAGCAACTCACAAGAAAAATGCATAACTTCTTCAGCTCAGATCTGTCACTCAGTCGTGTCTGACTCTCTGCGACCCCATGAACCGCAGCACGCCAGACCTCCCTGTCCTCACCAGCTCCTGGAGTTCACTCAAACTCATGACCATCGAGTCAGTGATGCTGTCCAACCATCTCCTCCTCTGTCGCCCCCTTCTCCTCCTGCCTTCAATCTTTCCGTCTTTTCAAATGAGTCAGCTCTTCCCATCAGGTGGCCAAAGTGTTGGAGTTTCATCTTCAACATCAGTCCTTCCAATAAACACCCAGGACTGATCTCCTTTAGGATGGACTGGTTGGATCTCCTTGCAATCAAGGGACTCGAGAGTCTTCTCCAACACCACAGTTCAAAAGCATCAATTCTTCGGCGCTCAGCTTTCTTCACAGTCCAACTCGCACATCCATACACGACCACTGGAAAAACCATAGCCTTCACTAGATGGACTCTTGTGAACAAAGTAATGTCTCTGCTATTTAATATGCTGTCTAGGTTGGTCAGAGCTTTTCTTCCAAGGAGCAAGTGTCTTTTAATTTCATGGCTGCAATCACCATCTGCAGTGATTTTGGAGCCCAAGAAAATAAAGTCTCTCACTGTTTCCATTGTTTCCCCATCTGTTTGCCACGAATCGATGGGACCGGATGCCATGATCTTGGTTTTTTGAATGTTGAGTTTTAAGCCAGCTGACTTCTTACCAAGTCAGTCACTATGGTTTTCAAAGAGAGTGAGTACACAAGCCGGCCCCCCAACCTTTTTTTTCCCCAATTGACATGTTGTTATTTGAGTAAAAATAGGTGATTTCAGCAATGATGCCATTCTTCCTTTTAGGCAAAGTTGGAACAAAATGAAGTCTATGAAGAAAACATGTTTTGCTTTCTTTTGTTTAAACCTTCCAAGACAGGCTCCAAAGCCCTCTGGATAATCTTGGAAGCGCCTTTGATAACACAAGATAAAGATCGCCTATCTCTGTCTTTCCCTTCAAAATGAAAGTACATCTGCTGAGCCGAGTATGATGTCGCGGAAATTTTATTGATGGGTGAGTTCAATGAACTGTTAACATAACCGAGGGGTCAGAGTCAAGGCTAGCCTGAGTCAAAGGAATCAGGCGTCCTGGGGCTCACAGTGGAGGGGCCCCAGGGTCCGGATGGCCCCCAGCAGCCCTGGCCCGGATGAGCACACCCCACCCAGCATGCGGGTGGCAGGTGGGCCTTGGGGAGGGGGATGGGGGTCTGGACAGCTCCCCGGGAGCCCCGGCCAGGATGAGCACACCCCGCCCAGCACGTGGGCAGTGGGTGGGCCTCTGGGAGGGGGACAGGGGTCCGGACGGCCCCCAGCAGCCCCGGCCAGGATGAGCACACCCCGCACAGCACGTGGGCAGCGGGTGGGCCTCTGGGAGGGGGACGGGGGTCCGGACGGCCCCCAGCAGCCCTGGCCAGGATGAGCACACCCCGCCCAGCACCCGGGTGGCAGGTGGGCCTCAGGGAGGGGGACGGGGGTCTGGACGGCCACTCAGGAGCCCCGGCCAGGTTGAGCACGCCCCGCCCAGCACCCGGGTGGCAGGTGGGCCTCAGGGAGGGGGACGGGGGTCTGGACGGCCACTCAGGAGCCCCGGCCAGGTTGAGCACGCCCCGCCCAGCACGCGGGTGGCAGGTGGGCCTCGGGGAGGGGGATGGGGGTCTGGACAGCTCCCCGGGAGCCCCGGCCAGGATGAGCACATCCCACCCAGCACGTGGGCAGCGGGTGGGCCTCGGGGAAGGGGACGGGGGTCCTGCCCGCTCCACCGGGGGCCTTAGGCCACTTCCTGTCAATTGACTTCCTGCGAGGCCCTGAAAAGGAGCGGATGTTTGGAAATACCAAATCCACATGTGAAAGGACAGAGAAGTCAGCCTTGATCTGGAAAAGCACCCAGTTTTCACAGCTCCTGGGCAGGGAACTGGGGAAGTGACAGCAACTCTGAAAGCCAGGTGGGATAAACACCCTTCCCTCCAGAAGGGCTGTGGGAAGCGGCCAGGCGCTTCTCACGTTGCTGACTCTGAAATGAAGGGGCTTTCTGTGTTTGCTCTCAGGACACACGCTGCCTCGTGTCTGACGGCCAGACTCAGATGTCCACCCCCACCAGGCTCTGTGGGGTCCTGGGTGCCCCGAACCCCTTAGCATGTCTAACACTCACACAGCCCAGAGCCGCGGCCCCAGCAGGCCCCAGAGCTCACTCGCCGCTGCCCCCGGGGACCACCTCTCCCCTTCGGGAGTGCAGCGACGCCGGCCTGACCCAACTTGCCCTGTGCAGAGCCGCACAGACCCCGCTGGCACCCTGCACGGAGCGTGGGCAGCGTGCCCGCTGACCCACAGCGTGCCGGAGGCTCAGGCCGAGGCCACAGCAGACCTGGGCCGGCCCCGGCTCCTGTCTCATGGGTTTGGTTGTGTAGAGCCTGAATTTTGGGTTTGGCTCTACGGCCTAAGTATGACGTAATGTCAAGACAGAGTTAAGTATGATCGCAATAAAACGAAGTCAGGACTAGGGTTCTCGGACAAGCTCCCCCGCTCTAACCACGCTTCACTGTTGGGAAACCACCCCGGGGTGCAGATACTGACGACCAGCTTCTGCGACGCACAGTATCGGCCACCTGGACGGGAGGAGTGCGCTTTCTCCGGGTCTGTACATTTCTAACCCCTTGCACTTGAAAAAGAAGGCGCGGAGGCCAGAGGGGCTGGGAGGAGGGCGCCCAGCAGGCATCTGCCGAGGGAACAAACACAAGCGCTTTCCCTCCACACGGCCGGGCTTTAGCGCCACCGGACGACCACCCGAGGGGGAGACGGGGGCTCTGGGAGAGTTTCAGGGTCTCGCGAGCGACGGGAGGGACACGCGTGGGTGTGAATCACAAGGATCACACCAACGCGGGCCTCTCAGCCACGCGCATTGTCACACCTGAGCCTCATGACAACCGGAAAGACGCCGTCCCCTCGCTGACAAGGAGCCCGAGAAACAGCCCAGGAAGGTGCCCCAACGCCTCAGAAACTCACCACAAGCGAGGGGCGCCCTGGGCCCCTGCCCACACCTGCAAAGGGCTGTGTCTGCTGTGGGGTCGGCAGCCCACCTCGACAAACAGACCAAACCCTAGAGCACGAACAGCTGCCACCAGAAGCTACGTTCCAGCCTTGCAACAGTCCTGAGGGCAGGCGCCTCGTTCTAGAGCGGACGGGTGCTCCTGAGGGCAGGCGCCTCATTCTCCTACGGCAGACAGGAGCTCCCGAGGGCTGGTGCCTCGTTCTAGAGCGGACGGGAGCTCTGAGGGGAGGCACCTCGTTCTCCTACAGCAGACGGGAGCTCCGAGGGCAGGCGCCTCATTCTCCTACGGCAGACAGGAGCTCCTGAGGGGAGGTACTTCATTCTAAAGCAGACAGGAGCTCCCGAGGGCTGGTGCCTCATTCTAGAGCGGACGGGAGCTCTGAGAGGAGGCACCTCATTCTCTTAGAGCAGACGGGAGCTCTGAGGGGAGGTACCTCATTCTAGAGCGGACGGGAGCTCCGAGGGCAGGCGCCTCGTCCTCGTACGGCAGACAGGAGCCTGAGGCCAGAGGCACGAGGAAGCCCCCACAGGCCACTCGGGAGCTGCCCACCCGTCAGGGCCAGTGGGGCCTGCAGGACACGGAGGGAGAAAACCGGCCCCTCGTGGTGAAGGTGAGACTGGCTCAAGCTGGGGCCCAGTCTGAAAGGCCTGGAGCCAGGCCGGGCAGAGTAAGCCGAAATCCAGCCCCCTTTGACCCTGAAAGCAGGGGTTGGCGGACCATGGCCCGCAGTTTTGGTACAGGTCTTACATCTTCAAACAGCTGAACAAACTGAAAGAAACTAACCACCCCTGACATGTGACAACTACAGAAAGCGGAGCGTGCCGCCTACAGGGAGCTCTTCCTCTTGTCTGTCACGGGCTGTCACGGCTGCGCCCACACCTCAGGACAGATCGGAGTGGACAAGCCACGTCGCCTCGGAGCCTGAAACGCTTACCGTCATAGCCATCACAGAGGGCTGGCAGCCGGCCGATAGGACAGACGTGGTTAGGAAGCCTGGGGCTTGAGCAGCGCTTCTTGGAGCCGAAATGATTAGGCCCGGTCCACCTTGGTGGGCCTGGTGCCGCCCTGCCCCGCACCCAAAGCTGGGACCCACGTGAGGTCCTGGCGGAGACCAGCATTGCACAGGGGAGGCGGGTGAACCGGCACGGTCACGACCCCGGGGGAAGGTGCAGAGCAGTGAAGAACAGGGGCAATTCCTCTCACCTCAGGGGCCCGCCTCTAGAAGGCCAGCCCAAGGACATGCGTGCAAAAACGCCGCCGATTTCCAAGGCTGGCGACTGTGGCTGGTAACTGCTGGAATCGCAGAAGGCTAGAGACCGATGTCCATAAACGGGGGGCTGAGTCACAAGGGAGTGCTGTCCAGCTGCGTCCACACAACGTGCTGACCCAGAGTGACCCCCAGCCGCGCTGAGAGAGAGAAGATATGGCAGCCTCCCCCAGTGAGAACCGCTATGTGGGACGCACCAGATGCCGAGAGCTCGGAGACGACGGCCCGCACTGTCCACAAACTCACACAGCCATATAATCCTGGGCCTCCACTTTCTTCCCAAAATGTTCAGCCACACTAATAAACCAGCCGTTTTCCTAACACCTCTTTGCCTCTGAATCCACACAGGACCCATGGACAGTTCCGTTCACCAATCATGGGTCCCTTTGTCTCGACGCCGATAACCTGGCTTCCTGAGTGTCCACGCTGATAACCTAGTTTCCTGAGTGTATTTGCTCCTGACAGTCGATACTATTCGGGCGCTTCTGACAGCGAGAGTCTGCGGCTGCAGGCACAGTCCTGACTTCCAGGCCAGCTCACCCTCCCTTCCTTTCTCCAAACAACTGTCTGAAGATAAAACACGGATGGTGTCCGCGCACCGGCTCTGGTAGACCCTTACTCTCAGACGACTGAGGCCCAGGACAGATTCCCCACGACAGCCCTGTCCTGGTCCTCCTGGTCGGCAGACTCTGGGTGGGTCTCCCAGGTCTCGCGTGCGCGCGAGCCAGGCATGTGGACCGCCTGCCGCGGCGTCTCTTCACAGCGCGTGTGCTCCGCCACTTCCGCGTGTCCCACCCTGAGCCCCTTCGGAGGGCTGACCCTACAACCCTACTGTAGCCAGCCAGGCCCCTCTGTCCACGGGACTCTCCAGGCAAGAATACCGGGGTGGGTTGCCATGCCCTCCTCCCGGGGGCCTTTCCCACCCAAGCACTGAACCTTGTCTCTTAAGTCTCCTGCACTGACAGGCGGGTTCTTTACCACTGAGCCACCTGGGAAGCCGCAGCAGAGGTAAGTAACTGTTTCTCCATCTCCCATTCACTCCAGAGGACTTGCCCGCAGGGAGCCCCTCGCCAGCAGCCCCAGAGCCAGGAGGAGCCCCCCACTCTGCCCGGCGTTCCTGGAACCCTGGCGTGGGCTGGCGAACCCACGCCTCCCCTGCAGCAGTGTCAGGACGGTTGGCTGTCTGCGACGCAAAGTAAACTGTTGGCATCCACACTCTTCGGCTGTCAGACTACATCCCGTGTCTGGTAGAAAAGTAGGGTGTGTGCCTGCCGCTTAGAAGGCAACTAAGGGTATGGTCAGAGCATCTCTGAGCAAACGTCCTCGCGAATTTCCTCACATAGAAACACAGGCAGTCGGCAGGGACCATCCACGCTCCGGGTGGCAGCTCTGCCCCCGACACAGGGGGCTCCACGCCGAGACCCCCACACCCAGCTCTGCACGTAGCACGATGTGGCCACCAGGCCCTGGGCTGCTGACCCAGCCTGGGATGTTGGTGCTGCTGCAGTGACCCAGGGCTGAGCTCAAAGATGCCCTCCGCCTGCCAGCCCCATGTCACCACGGGCCCCCCATCTGTCCACCTCACCTGCCTGTGGCCCCTGCCCCACAGCCAACAAAGCTGCTGCTGTTTTCACTTATCAACTGCCCGATTCTCACCAGAACGGGAGCAGAAGGGGACCCTGACCCCACTGACCAGCACACGCGGGGCAGGGCAGGCACTCCAGCAACACCCGTGGAATGGATGAAACCGGAAGGGAAACCGAGACTCACCCAAAGAACAACCACCCCCTGCACAACTGGGCGCCGGTTCACACGGAGCCCCCTCCAGACCCTCCCCGGCCACGCCCTGAGGCCAGGGTGCAGGACCTGGCTCTTTCGCAGGATCGGGAGGGGCCCCCGGGAGCGGTACAGCTTTTGGTGACATCAATTTAGCTCTGTATACATTACACATGCTCTTTGGCAGGCCTGATACATTTCATTTAAAAAAAAACTGCTTATAATCCCAACTTTCCAAAATGCTAAAAAAATTAAAGTGTCCATTTTTTAGGAGAATGTGGCCAGAAATAGAAGGCTGGGGCCAGGCTGACAGATTCCAACTGGCTCTCAAGTCTGATCCTGCTGGGACGAAGGTCAAGGCCGAGAGCGGGGCCAGCTGCACACAGAGCTCTCCCCGGGCTGGGGCGCGGGGGTCACCTGGCCGCAGCCGCCCACCCGGAGCCTCGTGCCAGCGTTGCCGCTCTGCGCGCTGGAAAAGGAGGGGCGAGGCGGGCAGAAGGGGCAGAGAGGGGCCGGACTAACAGGTCTGAGCCGTTACAGGGTCTCCAGCGCGGTCCTACAGCCCTGCGGCAATGAGAGCTGACCACAGACTGGACTCCAATGCTGCCAACACTGGAGATTCGGCTCCACAGTCAGGGCTTCACAGCACACGCTGCGTCACTGCTGACTGCACACGGCTGGCTAAGCTGCCAGCACAACGGCCCGCTCGGACTCACAGGGAAATTAACACGAGTCTCCATAGTTTCTAAGGTGCATTCGTGCTTAGAGCTGCTTCAGAATAAAAACATCTACTGCGTGGCCATCAAAATTAAAAGGCAGTAGAGGCCTGCGCTGGCCTGCACGAGGGCTTCCAGCTTCTGCCCATAAATGTCTTATGCCGTCATCCCTCCCTTTCTGCTTCCCCTCACCCTCTGTTTTTGCACAGCCCTTTTTTTTTTGGAAAAGCTACGAAGACTCTGTGAGCTGTGCACACAATGTGCTCCCTAAGACAGCGCCCTCTCGTTGGAGCATCGCCAAACAGCTGCTCTGCTTTCGCAGTGTCCTGGCACCTTCGCCCGCTTGCTGAGCAGAGCGAATGCTCGCCAGTCAGAGCTCCGTGGTCCAGCAGGCGGCCTGGGCGTCGGCCAGGGCCCATCACCCCACTGTCCACTCTCTCCCGCCCCCATCAGAGGACCAGGGCCCATCATTCTCACTGTCCACTCTCTCCCGCCCCCATCACAACAGAGGTCAGGGCCCATCACCCCACTGTCCACTCTCTCCCGGCCCCCATCAGAGGACCAGGGCCCATCATTCTCACTGTCCACTTTCTCCCGGCCCCATCAGGACGGGAGTCAGGGCCCATCACCCACTGTCCACTCTCTCCCGGCCCCATCAGGACAGAGGTCAGGGCCCATCACCTCACTGTACACTCTCTCCCAGCCCCCAGAGGACCAGGGCCCATCACCCCACTGTCCACTCTCTCCCGCCCCCATCAGGACGGGGGTCACGGCCCATCACCCCACTGTCCACTCTCTCCCAGCCCCCATCAGAGGACCAGGGCCCATCACCTCAGTGTCCACTCTCTCCCGGCCCCATCAGGACGGGGGTCAGGGCCCATCACCCCACTGTCCACTCTCTCCCGGCCCCATCAGGACGGGGATCTCCTTTTATCCCCGACAGGCTCCCTCACGAATCCACTTATGCTGAAGCTTTAAAGAGCTCCCGAGGTGAACTGCTCCCAACCACACAGTCGTCCTTGGTCACCTCCCCACCCCCATCAACACAAGGCAGGGACCGGCTTCCTCTGTCGGCTCTCCGGAGAGCTTCCCGCGCCTCCCCCTCCCTCCAGGACACACAGCAGTCTCACGACACAGAACCAGAATCCCCAACCTGTTACTTACGGATCGGATTTACATCTGATCACTGGACTGAACCACTAAGCCCACGCTTAGTCCAGGGGGTAGGACTGGACCTGGAGTCTGGGGGCTGCAAGCTTCCTGGGTTCACAGGACCGTCTCAGGCGGTGAAGAAAGGATAACAGAAGTGGGCCAAGGCCAGCGCCGTGGAGAAGCTCGTTTGGTTTTCTTTCTTTAGCTAAGGAGGGTGGCAGGAACCGGCAGAGAGCAGGGAGACTGTCCACCGTGCCCAGAGGCAGGGTGCCCCACCCCGCGGGGCAGCGCCCGGGCCAGGTGGGCGGGCGGGGCGCTGGAGGGCCGCACGTGGCCAGGGACTCAACACCGCCCGTGCCACCACAACCCGGGGACGCCCCCTCGGACGGACAGCTCTTGGACATCAGACAGGAGGCCCGCCTGCGAGGTCCGACCAGGCAGTGGCGGCCCCCACCTCTGCCCAGCGCCACCTCGGCCTCACCTCCCAGCAACGATCAAGCTCGATTCCCATCACCGCGGTAACCCACGGATGGAAGGGAGAACTGGGGGGCCGGGAGAGCCCCTCCGTCACCCCCCACACCCTGCCTCCAGGTTCCCTCTGCTTCTTTCTGACCCGGTAAACCACCAGAGGTATAGTTCATCACGCTCTGTCTACTTGGTTTGAAACGCTGCAATTTAGGATGACTTTTTCCGACACAATTTGCTCATTTTTTAAGAGTTCTCACTTGGGCTCCATCTGGGGCCACAGCTGACTGCTCTGAAAATCACCCTAAAGTGACTCAGGTTCCTTTAAAGCTAGGAGCACATTTGGAAAAGAAGAGGGTGGGCCCTGTGTGTCCCGTGGTCAGTTTGCAGGATTTATAGTAAAATGGTTCCTGCAGTCTGGGACGACAGCCAAGCGCGCGAGGGACCCACGGCACTGCACCCTGCGTGCCAGGATGACCACAGGGCGGGCAGGGGCGGGCGCCTGCAAACACACGTTCCTGGTAAAAGCCAGCAGAGGCGGCTGCGGTCCGGTGAGCGTCGGAGCAGAGGTCACTGGACGGGGCGGGGTGGGCTGGGCTGGGGGCGGGGGTGTGAGGGTGCTCAGAGGCTCCATCTGTAACTTATTAACCACAGTGAAGCTCTATCCCTTTCAGACGACGTGGCTCAGGGTCACCAAACGGGGAGACTCAGGGGGACCCACCAGCAAGCACAGAAGCCATCCCTGAAATCACTCAAGAGAAGCGTAATTAGTCAGTACAGAAAAAACACTCAAGTCACACCTGCTAGACCACCCAGGTCAGGTTAAAACCAGCAACATTTCTGGTTCTTTCACAAACTTTCCTGCCAAACAGGAAGGCACTTCTTACTTGAAAGAGGCGGATGGCAAAATTCCACCCACCCCCTCATTGGAGGCTGGGTTTTCAGTCTGACTCATTAGGAGTGGTATCAGTATCATGACTAAAACGGCCACTCTTCACACCAGCACAAAATGGGTTTTAAAGGCGAAGACTGGCTTTCCCTACAACCTGCACCGCTGGCTCAGGCGTAACTGACTCCAGCAGGTGTCCCCACGTCTAACCGCAAGCTTCCCGGTCATCAAAGTCTCGCTGTCGAAAATCTTAAAAACGACGACCGCGGGTTCTAATTTGAGCCTTGTGCAAAAGGGTCACACCAAGGGAACCAGACCTGCGCGACTCTGAGTGGGATCAACTGTTCCTCAGAGAACAACAGCTCAACTTGAGCATTTCGGGGGCATCAGCAAAACCGCAACTGAAGCTGATCCATGTCCCCGGGTCCTCTCATCATCCATTCCCCCCAGAATGAAGAGCTTGTTCTGCCCGATATATGTGCACAGCGTCTTACCGGACCCAGACGGACACTTCCACTCTCTAGTTTAATTGCAAGAAAGCAGAGCTAACGCCGGCGGCCGTCTGCTGGCATTTTCCTTCTCGAGTGCCCCGCTTTCTGTTGCCTGTGATGGCATTCGCTGCTCCGGACCCCTCCTGAAGGAGGAGGGCCAGATCACATCAGCACGTCTCCTTCCTCGGGCAACACTGCACTGCACCCTGGGGCCTGAGGGACGCTGCAGAGAGCTGGCCCGGCGACCCCGGGGCGACGCTCCCATAGCCCCGGGGCAGCGGGGGCCAGCGGGGGCCAGCGGCCCCAGACAGGGGAGGTTTTGTTGTATCAAGAAAAACGAAGCGTGACTGACCAAGAGGGGGCTGCTGCGCCTCTCACTCTGGCTCTGCACAGTGAGGGAGGGGCCACGCCTGAGAGGGGTGCCGAGCTTCTGTGTCACGCCGGTGGCTCATGCCGTCGCGTTAGTGAATTTACTTTCAGGGCAGTACAGCCTGGCTGTCCCAGTGGCCTGAGGGTGGATCCGCCACTGATGGCTGAGACTCCCAACCTGAAAATCTGATTTCTGCCCAGGTTTTCGTCTGCAGGTTAAAAACAAAGACAAGAAATTTTACCTTCATTCTCAACTTTCAGTTACTACAAATTCCTTGAAGACAAACCTCTTTGAGTCCAGTCTGGACATACGTAATATAGTGCTCAGATCCTGTAAAGTCTGCTCTGTATGCACAGAAGAACACATTTTAATTTTACTTGTTACTTTTTTTGGCTGCACCACACAGCATTTGGGATCCTAGTTCCCTGACCAGGGACCGAACTTGCGCCCCTGCAGGGAAATCGAGTCTTCACCACTGGACTGCACAGGGAAGTCCTCAGACTTAGCACATTTTAGGAAGAAACGGGGAAACCTGTGCAGCAGCCCTGGTCTCACTGACGACTGGCGCTCACGTGTCGATCACCTCAGCACCTGCCTCCAGAATCAAACAGAAACTCTAATCAGGCTAAGGCAGATAAGCCCATAAAACTGACGTGCAAGTGCTGGTTTTCCTCTCGCTCAATACACGGAGGGCAGAAGAGGCGCAGGATGACAAGGGGAGGGGAGGGACGGGGGCCGTGAGAGACTCAGCATCAGGACTCAGGGACACAACACATGGCTTCTTAAAAAGTTTTGTGTTTGTTCTTGTTTTATGCAGTGTTTGTGCTCTTGACCGGTAAGTCGGAATTTGTTCTGACTTAAAGATCTCCAGTGTTCTTGCCTGGAGAATCCCAGGGACAGCGGAGCCTGGTGGGCTACCGTCTATGGGGTCGCACAGAGTCGGACACGACTGAAGCGACTTAGCAGCAGCAAAGATGTTCAAGTCGACATTCCTCCGAATAATGCCTGTGCTCCAGCAGACTGGTCAGACGGTCTGGGGGTCCTAACAACCCCCTCGCTCCCCGCTCACCTGCAGGAGCTGGTCAGGGCACCCGTTACACACAGCACCCTGGCGACAGGCTAGGAGGGGAAAGGGCAGACCCAGCCTCCCGACAGCAGCAGGCTCCGCTGCAGCAGGAATGCCCCGTCGGTGCCTGTGGGGGGCGACGTGGCACAGCCAGGGACCACCTCCCCCTCCAGGCGCTTTTCCCCCGGGGGCTTCCCTGGCACCTGGGCACCCGCAGGCCACTCTCCTTCCCCAGACCCGGCTGGCCCAGCCCACCCCGCCCCGCCCTCTCCAGCTCCAAGGTCTGGTGTGGGGGCCCAGCTGCCTTCTCCCCGGGAGCCCGCCTCTGCAACCCCCTCCCCACACTGGCACAGGGCGCCTCTGTCTTCTCTGCGTCCACCCTCCATGTCCCTGCCCACTACTTTATCACAGAGACACAGTGCCGTGTGAGGGACCGGCTCCCACCTCCCTCGGGGGTGAGCGTGTGGATGTCTCCCTTCAATCGCAGGACCGGGGTGGAGACTGCTGAGGCTGAGTGTCGTGTGCCCCTGCTGCAAGAATGCTCCCGACGTCAGGAGAGACCCGCCGCCCCGGACACTCCCAGCAACGCCTCTCCCCCCAACCCGGGGCTCCAGGGGCTGGCCTGGACCCTGCACACGAAGACCACAGAGCTCGCTGCTGACGCAGGGCCGGCAGACCAGCCCCGAGCTGGCGTCTCCCACTCCCTCCGCGGGGTCCTGCTGCCCTGGGCGGGGGGTGACCGGGACGGACCTGCGGCCCCCGTCCACGGCCAGGCTGCCGAGGCGGGCAACCTTCCCTCCCGTGGAGACGACCTCGTCTCCGCAGGGCTGGGGGCACGAAGCCTGGAAACAGACCAGGAGGCAGGTGGTCCTGCACGCCTCCCCCTGGAGACACCGCCTGTAACTGGGAGTCAGACTGGGCTGTTAAGTGTGAACTGACTAGGGGAGTGGCGTGGACTGCCGTTCTACCTACAGGATCCGCCAGTTCACACTTGAGAGCCACTGAAGGGTGACTGTTTTTCCCAGCGTGCGACGATTCAGATTCAGCACTGACAGCTGGCGGGAGCTGCCACCCTCTTGGCTCACGGCTCCTCCACTGGCCCTCGAGGGGGCTGGGAGGCAGCCGCACCGTCTCCTGATCCCCCGTGAGGCGGGGGCCGGCCGGCAGCAGCTAAAGATAGCCGGAGACTAAGAACAGCAGGCGCCTGAGGAGGCCCTCCGCACCATCACCGCAGACCAAGGCCACAATGGGGTGGGAGACGTGGCTGGCGGACCCCCATGAGCAGCGCCCCTCCCTGATAAACCCTCGCGGCACGGGTGAAGCGTGAACTGGGTGACCCGTGAGTTGTGCAGAGTGGTTTCTGATCTGTGATGCCGCAGCGGCCCCGGAAGGGCTGCTCAGACAGAGACTGGGGTCCCCGCGGCCCAAGCCCCTGGGCCACACGGCCAAGGCTGGCGCCCACCTTCAGGCTCTATCACCCGGGTTCTCGGGCCGCTGGGCCCTGGGACTCCGGGAAGACAGGCAGCACCCAACGCTGCCAGCACGGAGGCCTGCTCTGGCCGCCCTTGTGTGTGCTCACCGGCCCTGAGAGGCCAGAGCGGGGACGGGGCAGGCGGACAGGTTTTCACCCCATGAGATTCTTCCATGTCTGCGCCTTGAGTCATGTGTGTCTATTCATCCAGGAGATGAAACGGCCAACGAAGCCATCGAGATGAAAAGACGGAGCACACGCACCGCAGACAAGCGTAAGCAGCGCTTTTGGTTAGAGCTTCGTGGAGACCAACAGCATGGCAGTCGCCAAGTGGGCGTGGGGGCGGGGAGCCGCCGGGTTCACGGGCCGGGACGGCGCAGGGCCCTGTGCGGTCCCCACAGCCTCGCCGCGCACAGCCGGTCCCCACCCCGCGCCGTCCCCGGCCACCCTCCCGCCGGCCGGCAGAGCGGTCGCCGCCTCTGAGCAAGGAGCCCCGTGAGCCCAGGGCAGTTACTACACTGTAAACACTGGGGTCCCCTCGGCCCAAAAGACTTGCCCTTTTCCGAAACAGCTTGCTAGCCCTGGTCCAGGGAGAAGGGAGGGGGAAAGGGGCGTTTCTCCTTTGCTCATCAGAGAGGGGCCGTCACCGGAGCCCTGCGTGGGGCCGCTGCTCCTTCCAGCCGTGCGTGGCGGAGACAAGCCACTTGTGCCAAGTGCACGGGGAGCGTGGATCCACGCCTGACAGATGCCCCCGGCCCTGCGGCTGGCCCGGGAGGCTGCTTGGCCCGGAGCTCCCTTCTGGGAACACGAACTGGGGGAGAAGAAGCCCCCCTACCCCACCCAGCCACCCTGGAGGAAGCCGACTCTGCAGGCTGGGCAGGACCCCCCTGAGAGACCCCCCCACAGCCCGACTCCCGCCAGAGTCCTGCCCGTGAGCGAGCAGGACTGTGCCCCGTGCCAGAGTTCCAATCCCTACAGGAAGAGACCAATTCTCTCTCTCGCCTGGTTTCCCCTGTGTTCCCAGCAGCTAGCACGACACTCGGTCCACTGGGTGCTCCTTAATTATCGGTTGAATAAAGTAAAAAATGCAGCTGAACTTGCTGAAAGCAGCGCAGCAAGGTATCACCAGAAACAGCCACCACCCTGACGCAGGTCAAGACTGAAGGCGGGAGGAGAAGGGGCCACAGAGGGTGAGATGGTTGGATGGCATCACTGACTCGCTGGACATGAGTTTGAGCAAGCGCCGGGAGATGGTGAAAGACAGGGAGGCCTGGCGTGCTCCAGTCCATGGGGTCGCAAGGAGGTGGGCACGACCGAGTAACCGCAACGACACCTACAACACCGAGTTATTGTAGAGAATTCACAGTCAGCATGCAAGAATTTTAAAGACGTCAACTGAATGAAACTTTACAATGTGTCCAAAGTTCTCCGTAAGATTTCCCAACCTCAGGCCTCCACAGAAACCCCAAAGGCGGGGGCTTGGAGAACTTGCCGGCTGCTGTCGTGAGCAGGCGGAGGTGGGGGCACCGGTGGCATGGACCCCACTCCCGCCCCGCCCGCGCCCCGCCCCGCCTCCCCTCGCCCCGCCCCGCCCCGCCCGCCTCTCCATGCGGCTCTTCCTGATGCAACCTTGTTCCCTTGCTGAGCTTTCGGATCACCTCTCCCTCCGGAACGTTCTTCCATCTCATGACCTCTGACCTCAGTTCTGTGCTCGCGAATGCTAATCCACAGGGTCGGGTGACTGAGACCTCTGCCGTCGATTACACCGCTAATGGACTAAACCCGCCCATCACAGACCATCACCTGAAAACTCAGGCTCTCTCTCCAGGGCGGGATGAGTGAACAGACCCCCAAGCCAGGATCACCTGGCCCGAGAATCATAAACCATGGGCATCCTGACCCCCAGAACTGAGATTAAGCAATGCTTCTAAATGATGGCGTATCCCTAAAAGAACCCCACCTCCGAGCCCAGAGAAAATGGATCTGAGGCTTGTCCCCCAGCCTGGCGCCTGCAGAAAACCCAGACTTCGCTGCAAACACCTGCTCTCTGAGTCTGGGAGACTGTGCCGCAGGCTCGCAGCCCTTGCTCGGTCACACTGAGCTGTATACTTTTATAATAACTAGTGATCTACTTAGTAAAGGGTTCTGAGCTCTGTGCGCGCTCCAGCAATTTAACTGAACCCGAGGAGGGGGCGTGGGGGCCTCTGGCTGTAGCGGAGCATCAGGAGGCCTGGTGACGCCGGGACTTGGGCTCGCGGCTGGAGCAGAGGGCGCACCCAGGACTTGGTGACGTGGGCATTCAGGACCGGGCTGCGTTCTGGAACGCGCTGGGGGGCCGGAGAACAGGCTGGCAGAGTGTGGGAGCCCACCTCCACCCCCACAAACTGGGCCCAGACCTAATTCCCGTGTCTGAGCTCCTTCGCCAGTGCCGCCCTGCCTCCGAACTTCAGGCAGGGGAGAAAACTGCCCGCACCTGTCTGAGGTCCTGAAACAGGCTGAGCGCGGACTCCCGAGGGTGGAAGCTGGGTGGACACCAAGCTCTCCCCCAGGAGCGGTGTGGCCAGCTGGCAGGGAAGGGCCTTGACCGAGCACAGGGCGCTGACCAGACGCCTGCCCGGATGCCAGGCAGGGGCAGGAGCAGCAGGTGTGGCCAGAGAAGGACAGATGGACACAGCCAGAAGCCTGGGGTGGGGTGGGGGGGCCGGCAGGGAAAGGAGGGCAGAGGGTTCTGGAAACAAACCCGTGGAGGCGGATTCCTGCGGGCTCCTCTGTCCAGGCTTACATGCTTCAGGAGCCCCTGGAATTTCCTGGGCGGGGAGTGTCCTTTCACTCAGCCTCACCTCCTGAGGGGACTCAGGTGGGCCTGTGAGGGCGGGGCTGGCCACACAGAAGACGAGGTTGAAGGCCGCACCGCACACCGACCTCTGCGGAGGCTGGGGTGGGTGCTGGGCTCACTGAGACCCAGGGGGCAGCCCGGGCAGCTTCCTGGGGAGCGGGCACCTCAGGGTGGGGAGGGACCCTTGGGGACGCGGCAGCCCCCCCAGACGCGGCTCCCACGGCCTGGGGCAGAGCTGTGTCTTTTGTGAAAACTGGAACTGTGCGGGCTACACTTCCACAGTGAGTTTGGGAGTGGCTCGGGGCTTCCCTGGCGGCTCAGCTGGTAAGGAATCTGCCTGCAATGAGGGGGACCTGGGTTCGATCCTTGGGTTGGGAAGATCCCCTGGAGGAGGGTATGGCTCCCCACTCCAGTATTCTGACCTGGAGAATTCCACGGACTGTATAGCCCATGGGGCCACAAAGAGTTGGACAGGACTGGGCGACTTTCTAACGCACAGGTAAACACTGGAACCCGAGGATGGTGAGGATGGCACCCACAAGCAGGTCCCTGAGCCTGGAGCTGCCTTGGCCCTGAGCCCTGACCCGCAGGGGCCTGCCCTGACCCCAGGTTGGGACCCCGCTGGGGTCGGGGAACCGGCTCAGAACTCGCTCCCCAGGTGTGGCGCCAGACGTGTGACCGGGGGTGCAGCCAGGCTCTGCCCCTCCTCCTCATTTGAAAACTGGGGTCACACCTTGGCCATGCCATGCTTTTCGTCATCTTAAGTGGCACCTGCAAGCCTGGTGCCCTGGGCGTCAGAGGCCCGGGGTCTGGTGGGCTCAGGATGCTGCGGTCTGGGGCGAGGGGCAGGTCACATCTGTCTGCCGCCATCACTTGCCCGACTGTTCCCCACACTCCAGACTGCGGGCCACACCGCCTGGGACTACTGAACCCGGCTGGGTCAGACCTGCCCTGGAAGGCCGGCCCGCAGCTCCTCTCAGGGAGGGGCCGCCTCTCCCGGGGTCCTCAGGGCAGACTCCTTCCTCTGCTCACATGAGCCTAACTCTGGGCAACAGCCTCTGGGGAGGGTCTGGAGACAGGGGACCCAGAGAGTGTGCCCGACCACAGCTAACCGGCCTCCCTGCGGCGCCAGCCCTCCATGCCTCGCCTTTGTCCAACAGCAAAGCAATGAGGGCCTCGTACAGAAAAGGTGGAAATAGAGACAGGCAAGGAGGGTCTCAGGCAGGGAGCGGGGTGCAGGCAGCCCTGTTCTAACGCACACACAGCACTCCACCCCTAAGGGCAGTCTATAGCATGGCCTGTTTTCTCACCTGCCACCATGAGTTGGTGAGTTCAACACCATCAGATGTTCGAGGAAACAGGTCTGCCATCACAAGCAGTACGGAGAAGCTGAGAACGAATTAACACAACAAACCCCCGGACCTGTAAACACTCCAGTAGCACAGTGACACCTGTGATACACACACCATCTGGCTCACACCGTAACATCTGTAACACACAGCCGCGTCTGCACCGCACAGCGGCGTGAAGGCTGCAACCTGGGGATATTGACTCTCAACCCAAGTCCCCGTGGTTGTTAAAACGTTTTCTAAAACTATGTTTTCCAAAGAAACCCGCGGCTCCTCCTGGGCCACGACCCACCTAAACCATGTAATGAGGCAGCCCTGTCTGCTTTGAGCCCAATCGTGTATTCTGAAATAAAATCGGATATGACTTAGGAGGAAAAATGATTCTTCGAGCTGTGAAATGTCACGGACCTATTTCACCAGCTTTTAGGAGAGGCCATAATTCGCACCTGACATTCTGTCCTGCTCATTCCGCTCTCTAAGACTTGAAAAAATCTCTCCGCGAGCAGGAGGATCTCTGCTCTCTGCTCTCGGTCCCGTTCCTGTGGAAGCCGCAGCAGAGAGCTCTCACTTCCTCGCTCTCAGAACAGCCTGAGCCCCCAAGTCGCTCCAGGCCCACCATCCCCGTGCAGGGTGCCAAGCCCAGGCTTGCGTGTCCATGGACCTGAGTCCAGAAGGCATGGGGCTCAGGCAGGCGCCCCAGCTGCCTTCCTCGAAACTACGGTTTCTGCCCTTTCATGCATCCCCCGTGTGGCCCCTTCTGAAGCAGAAAGAGGAGGGCGGTCTGGAAGGGGAGCCAGGCCAGCCTCAGCTCTGCTCCTTCCTCCCGTTACCCCCGCCCCACGGGGACTTAGAAGTGGGGCTGGGGGTCCTCCGAGAGGCAAAAAGTGCCCCTGGCATTTCCTCCAGCTGAGATGGGGATGTCTCTGGTGGAACCCAGAAGGTGCCCCCTGAGGATCCAGGCTGAGGGCAGAGGAGGGAGAGAGAAGACCCAGCCTGTCTCGCAGGAAGAAGAGCGGGTGGAGGACAGCGAGCGGCAGGAAGCAGAAGCCCCCGGAGGGGCACAGAGGGGATGGAGCCCCTGCTCGGCGACCCATCTGGTCCGTCGGCTGGCGGCTGCATCCCTGGCCTTCCTGTCCTCAATCGCGGACACCTAAGCTGGTATCTGGTTTCCTTTCATCCTTATCAACAGTTAGCTGTCAAAAGATTAAATGGCCAGAACGTGATCTTACCACAAACAAAATGGGAATAAAATTTCCATTCTGCCTGGAACAACAGCGGCCTTGAGAAGCCACAGCTTAAACAAGAATTAGAAACCCACAAGATCACGTCAGACTCAACACTGCCATTCACACAGCGCACGGCTTTCTATCTGAATGTGCTCAATAACAAGAATTCTTACATCCATAAGAACCAGGAAGAAAAAAAAAATCATTCCACAAAGACCCAGAGAACTTTGTGTACTCTATTATGTAACGCTGTGTGGATGAATTTACAACTATCCCAGGTCCGCAGAAATCCAACTGAACTTGTTTTAAACATTCACACCTCTGTTCACAGCAACCAAAGGCATCTTGCTTGGATATGCAAACACATGGCAACAGCAGGTCTATCTGGGCTCTGGGTTCCGGGAGCGGCTGCCAGAAAACCACCCACTTCCAGATAATCACGATGGTGTGATCACTCACCTAGAGCCAGACATCCTGGAATGTAAAGTCAAGTGGGCCTTAGGAAGCACCACTCTGAACAAAGCTAGTGGAGGTGATGGCATTCCAGTTGAGCTCTTTCAAATCCTGAAAGATGACGCTATGAAAGTGCTGTACTCAATATGCCAGCAAATTTGGAAAACTCAGCAGTGGCCACAAGACTGGAAAAAGTCAGTTTTCATTCCAATCCCTAAGAAAGGCAATGCCAAAGAATGCTCAAACTACCGCACAATTGTACTCATCTCACATGCTAGTAAAGTAATGCTCAAAATTCTCCAAGCCAGGCTTCAGCAATACGTGAACCGTGAACTTCCTGATGTTCAAGCTGGTTTTAGAAAAGGCAGAGGAACCAGAGATCAAATTGCCAACATCCACTGGATCATGGAAAAAGCAAGAGTGTTCCAGAAAAACATCTATTTCTGCTTTATTGACTATGCCTAAGCCTTTGACTGCGTGGATCACAATAAACTGTGGAAAATTCTGAAAGAGATGGGAATACCAGACCACCTGACATGCCTCCTGAGAAACCTGTATGCAGGTCAGGAAGCAACAGTTAGAACTGGACATGGAACAACAGACTGGTTCCAAATAGGAAAAGGAGTATGTCAAGGCTGTATATTGTCACCCTGCTTATTTAACTTCTATGCAGAGTACATCATGAGAAAAGCTGGGTTGGATGAAGCACAAGCTAGAATCAAGATTGCTGGGAGAAATATCAATAACCTCAGATATGCAGATGACACCACCCTTATGGCAGATAGTGAAGAACTAAAGAGCCTCTTGGTGAAAGTGAAAGAGGAGAGTGAAAAAGTTGGCTTAAAACTCAACATTCAGAAAATGAAGATCATGGCATCTGGTCCCATCACTTCATGTGAAATAGATGGGGAAACAGTGGAAACAGTGTCAGACTTTATTTTTGGGGGCTCCAAAATCACTGCAGATGGTGACTGCAGCCATGAAATTAAAAGACGCTTACTCCTTGGAAGGAAAGTTATGACCAACCTAGTCAGCCTATTGAAAAGCAGAGACATTACTTTACCAACAAAGGTCCGTCTAGTCAAGGCTGTGGTTTATCCCGTGGTCATGTATGGATGTGAGAAGAAAGCTGAGCGCTGAAGAATTGATGCTTCTGAGCTGTGGTGTTGGAGAAGACTCTTCAGAGTCCCTTGGACTGCAAGGAGAGCCAACCAGTCCACCCTAAAGGAGATCAGTCCTGAGCGTTCATCGAAAGGACTGATGCTGAAGCTGAAGCTCAAATCCTTTGGCCACCTGATGCAAAAAGCTGACTCATTTGAAAAGACTCTAATGCTGGGAATGATTAAAGGCGGGAGGAGAAGGGGAGGACAGAGGATGAGATGGTTGGATGGAATCACCGACTCCATGGATACGAGTTTTGAGTAAGCTCCAGGAGTTGGTGACGGACAGGGAGGCCTGGCGTGCTGTGATCCATGGGGTCTCGAAGAGTCGGACACCACTGAGCAACCGAACTGCTGAACTGAGCCCTTTCTGGGTGTGGGTTCGGCCCTGGGCCTCGGAGGGCCTTCATGCGGTTCTGGTCAGTGGATGTAAGGGCAGCTGGGCCCTCCGCCCGGCCCAGCTGAGCTCTGCCGCTCGCCAGCACCACTCACTCAGCACTGCCCGGGTGAGGGGGACGGGGGGCCAGGGCACCTGAGACCCCCAGGAGCGGCAGCGACGGCAGCGGCAGCGACTCTGGGCCTCACCCGGCCCTGGCCTGACGGCTGACCGTCACTGCCGGTCTTCTCCCGTGGGCCGTGCTGGCCGCCTGAGAACCAGCCCCTCTGTCACCCCTCTCATCAAAGCCCTAACACCGCTGCCCCATCCGCACGGAGAAAGCCAGCCGCAGACCCCGGGCGCCAGAACCGCCCTGAGACAGCAGAGGCCGCCGCCAGGGGCCGGGGCCCCGCGCCCTCCCAGAGCTCCGTCTATCCCCCATCACAGCCCGTCCTCTGGGGGCGCTGCGCCTGCCTGCCCCCGTGTACTCCACCGGCTGGAGAGCCGTGCGTGTGTGTACGTGTGTGAACCACGCTCATGAGCGAGGACATGGACTCCAGGGGCGTGTGGACGGCGTCCCCGGCCGCAGAGTGGCGTGTGCATTTTACACGCTGGAGGCCTCGTCCCGGCCTTGAAGCCAGAATCCACCATCTACTGACAAGGCGGCTTTGCAGAAGGGTCCCGAGGCCAGCGCCTGGACCGTCACTTCCGGGCCTGCGTGTCTGTGCATAAAGTCTTCTCAACACCGCTGGCTACAGGCCTGGAGGTGGTCAAGCCGAGGCCCGGATGAACACGCTTGACGCTGGGCGGGTGGTAGGCCGGGGTCTATGTCCCAACCCCCGGGTCCTCCCACCGCCCCATCCCCCGCAGGGCCAGCGAGCCCAGGGAGGCGGCAGTGGGCAGCTCGGGCCAGCACAGGACCTGCCGTGGGTCCATGCGGGCTGCAGCCTTCATCCAGGTGAAGACCTGAACCAAACTGCCCTTTCCTCGGACACTGGTGCAAAGTCCGTCATCAGCCGACCAAGTGCCAGAGGCGCCTGACCCGTCTGCAGCGAGGCTGGGCCAAAAAAGAGAAAGACCAGTGCTGGCCGGCGACCGCGCCCTGGCGAGGCGCAAGCCTCTGTGTGGACAAGCCTCCACCGTCCCCCAGCCCCGACGCCCCGGCCACGTGCAGGGGTAACGGCTGAGGGAGGCCACGCCCCCAGCCCTGTCGGCCCTGCCACGTGGTCGGGTAACGGGAGGCCACGCCCCCAGCCCCGACCCCGTGCACGGGTAACAAGAGGCCACGCCCCCAGCCCCGACGCCTAACGGCTGAGGGAGGCCACGCCCCCAGCCCCGACGCCCCGGCCACGTGGTCTGGAAGCGGCCGTCTTCAGGAAGCTGATGCCGGAGCTCGCCGAGGACGCGCACCGACCGCACTCTCATCTTTACTCTTCCGTCAGCTCCTCCGAGGACCACAAGGCCCAGCCGGGGCACCTCGCCGGTCCTGACAGCCGCGGCTTTTAACGAGCCACACTGTTCAAGAGACAGAAGTGTTCAACTTTACAACGAAGTTTCTTGTTGATCGATTTAACAAGAACGGGACTCGGTGCTTTGGCAACCATGCTGCTCTCTGACAGTGACACAGCAGTCTATGAAACCAATCATTTCAGTTTAAGAGCAACCCAGAAAATCTCGTATCACCTTTGGAGCAGAAATAACAGGGAACTGCTGTCAGAGACCCAACAATTTTACAGAAAAAAAATTCCTCAAATTTAAGTTTCGTCTATTTCTTAACCATTTTTTTTAGCTAGTAAAAGAATAAACATTCTAGACTAACTCCAAACAGAAACTTTATCTGATCCAAACAGTTTTTGGAAGAAAATTTCTCATAAAGTGCTATAATCCCTATTTCTTATCAATGCACTTAGGAGAAAGGGATATGGCTTTCTAACACCATTAAACAAACATCATTATGAGCTATATTATTTGAGTGTACGGCCAACTAGATATAACTCTTAGTTATGAGATATTCTGTCTCATTACAGAATTACTTCTTTAATGACAAGTATCAGGTTTTCTTTTCTGGAGCAATAATCACCACTCAGGCTGTTCTCAACAAATACATATTAAGCAAAACATAAAGCTCAAATGAATCCTCACATTCAAGTATTTAAATTTTAATAAAGCTTACCATCACCAATTATTTAAAAGAAAAAAGAAAAAAAACCCTCCTGCCAAGGGTACATTTTCCATTAAAATTTAATCACTGCTTAGGTTTCAATAAGTCTTCCCATGACCCTGATAAGGTCTTTTGCATTGATTAAAAAAAAAAAAGCTTCCAAAAAAGCAAGATAAACAGTATCAAATGTAGAATAAACTACTTAAAACTGCCCATAAATCAGTTTGTATTTAGGAAGATGAAAAAGTTTTAGAAACGGATGGTGATGAAAACGATGTAAATGTAACTTAAGGCCAATGGGTTGGATGATGCGCCTATTTGGGAACGGTTTAAATGGTAAGTCTTGTGCATACTTTACCACCCCCCCACACACACACACAGCCCTAACCCACCCTACGGCACGTTCGTTCAGCAGGTCAGCGCATCTTTGTAACGTCACAGCCACCCTAATTTACTGTTACATCTGCACTTTGCCATGTAATTCCTGCTTTAAAACTTTTATTGGAATATACAGTTGATTTACAATATCGTGTCAGCTTCCAGGGTACAGCGAGGTGAGTCCTATACAGACACACACGGCCACTCTCTTCACGTTCCTTCCCTACAGGTCCTAACGGAGTACTGAGTCTCGTTCCTCGTGCTTTACAGCAGGTCCTTATGATTTTAAACCAAATTCAAACCTTTATCAAAGGTGACATACATACTCCATGTTTTAAGCACCGGAATTCTTGGGGTGGCCACGTGGCCCCACTGTGTAACGTGGCAGTCACAACATAAAGCGCTCGTTCTGCCACACCGCCCCACTGCCCCTGCTGCGCTGGGCTGGCCCCTGGCCTCCATGGACCCCCAGCCCTGTGATTCCGGGGCCCGGGGCCACCCCGTCCCCTCAGACCTAGACTCCCAGCCCTGTGATTACGGGTCCCGGAGCCACCCAGTCCCCCCAGACCTGGACCCCCAGCCCTGTGATTCCTGGGCCCAGAGTCACCCCGTCCCCTCAGACCTGGACCCCCAGCCCTGTGATTCCCGGGCCCGGGGCCACCCCATCCCCCAGACCTGGACCCCCAGCCCTGTGATTCCCGGGCCTGGAGCCACCCCATCCCCTCAGACCTGGACCCCCAGTCCTGTGATTCCTGGGCCCGGGGCCACCCCATCCCCCAGACCTGGACCCCCAGCCCTGTGATTCCTGGGCCTGGGGCCACCCCGTCCCCCCAGACCCGGCTCCTGCCACCTCCCTTCCCTCCCCCGCCTGTCTCCTTTCCATCCATGGCCCCTCCTGACACGCAGCCAGCCTACTGCAAGCCCATTTGCTGTCCTTGCCCCCCACGGCGTGCCCTGTGCACACAGGGAGTGTCAATAACCATCTGGTGAACAGCGACGCTGAACACCCAGTGTGCACTGAGCTTGTCGCATGCCTCCCCCTGCTAGAATCCACAGGCTCGCCCCCTACCTGAGCTTCGATGTCAGAAAAGCAGCAAGAAGAGCTAGACACTATGCGATGTGAGGACACAGGCGGCCTCCAGCCACAGGGCGGCCACCTCGGCTTTCTAACACACAGACTGCCTCAGATGCACCCCAAGCCAGGGAGCACGTGCACAGACTTAGGGTTCCCTAAGACTGTAACGGCTTATCTATACGATCCGAATCAGAACGACTATTTCCAAACACTTCCTAAAGAGGAAAGGGAAGTTAAATTACTCCACGTGCATGTAGGTTGTCCGTCCCTTTCGGATCCTTTGCCTGAAAAGGATGGACAAATCCAGGCCTGCCTTACCTTCAGATCACTTATCTCCTGCCCCAGTAATCGCCCCATGACTTTGTTCCGGGGAATAATAACTTTAATTCCATGATTTAAAAACTCATGTTTTCTGGGCAGGATACCGAGGCCCTCCTGAAAAATCACACAGAAATCCAGATGACGCTCCCATGGCAGAACTTCATTGCCCCTAATCCTTTGCTGAAAATAGGCTGGAGGAAATCCTCTTTTCTCTGAAGGAGGGAGATTACGTAACGGATGGCCAGGCTGGCAGCCTCCTTTCATGACAGCGGGGTCTGTCCGGAGCAGGGAGGGAGCAGGTGGGAGGAACAAGGCCGGCACCCAGGGCAGGGGCAGACACATTCGGCCCGGAAATTAACTTGATCTTGAGGGGCAGATTCCATCAACTGCACGGACAGTTCAGAGAAGACAGAGGGGGCGCTGCCCCGACCCCGGGCTCTGCAGCTCTGACGAGAGCCCTGGCATCAGACAGACGGGGCCGGCCCCCAGCACCACAGAGGCCGGGCCAGCTCCCTGCCGTATCAAGGTCTCTTCCGACATGGGTAACAGCCTGAGCAGGTTTTAATGAGAACCAGGCTGCGATTACAGGGAAACCAAGGAAGGGAAGCTCCACAGCGCTGGCTCGGGAACTCTCAGGTCACCGTGGAAGCCCAGCACACGTGAGCGGCAGGGTGACCCCACGCCCTGGGCCCACAGAGAGGTTGTGTCCCTGTCACCCTAGCGACAGCTCGGGGTCACCTTCCAGCCACCCCACTGCAATTCTGCTGGAGGTGAAGGGGCTGCCCTGCACAGAGCAGGCCGACAGCACGGTCCCTAACCCAGATCCCATTGACTCGGGGACCGGCCGCTTCCCAGTCCCCTCCACCCAATCCAGTTACGTGGGGGACATCTGTCCCGCCAACGAGACAGACGCTGCGGATTTAGTCCTAACAAACCCAGACGACACTTGACACCAACCACCACTCTGCTACCAAGCCTCCCAGCTAGTGCTAGAGCGCGCTCAGCCGCGTCCAACTCTGTGCGGCCCCACGGACTGTACCCACCAGGCTCCTGCATCCACAGGATTCTCCAGGCAAGAATACTGGAGTGCGTTGCCGTTTCTGCCTCCAGGGATGGAACCATAAACCCACGTGCAAGAGTTTCAGTCTAAAGGTGCTGAAATCATACAGTCTGTTCTCTTATCACTGTGGAATTTCGTGAGAAATCAGTAGCAAAAGGTATTTTAAAATAACCCACGCATTTCCAAGTGCAGTGTGGCATTTACCAAGAGAGATACTTGACTGGGCCACTGAAGGCCTCAGTAAAGTTAGAAGACTGAAAAATCCAAGCCTCCCACAGGGAAGAAAGGAAAGAGAAAGACAGGGACACCCAGGACCTTGACAGATCAGGGCTCGGGTCGTGGGCACTGCGCTGACAACGGCCAGAACCTGCTCCACAGCCTGGAAGAGTGGCCGTTCCTGCCGCACCCTTACTCTGCCAGCCCCCCCAGACCCTGGGGACACTGCTCCTTGTTTGATCAAACAGTCAACAGACAACACACTTTTCCAAACTGCCCATGGTTCTCTACCTGCGTAATCGCACCGAGTTGAACAGTATTCAGCCACAAACAGAACTGTGCCCCCTGAACCCCTAACCCCCACTGTGACTGTGGCTGGAGACGGGACCCGGGGAAGCAGTGGAGGGGAAACGCGGGCCTAAGGGTGGCGTCGTCGCTGGCGGGACCGTGTCCTCGAAGGATGAGGCACAGAGACCACTCACTCTGCCCCCCACCCCAGGAGTGGCCGCCTTAGGGCAGGAGAAGGCGGCCGTCTGGCCTCACCAGAGCCGCCTGCCAGCCCTGGGCCGCACCTGCAGCCCCGAGCCTGAGGAATCGAGCTCCACTGCGGGCCTGGCCCCGCACCAGGACAGGCAGGGACCTGCCGCAGCTTCGTATTTTACATGCTGGCGCTTAGACACACCACCACCGAGGTTCACGGACCCACCACGAGCATCTCAGAACCACCCGGAATCGATGCCGGCTTTGCACCGCGAGGACGCCGCCTTCCTCGGCCACATTCTCGGCCTCCACGTCCTCAACGACCAGACGTGTGTTGACACGACGCGCGACTCAGGCGGGCCTCCAACCTCAGACCAGGACAGAAGCGTGGAGGAGGAAGGACACTGGGTGGGCAAAGCAAAGGCCCGGCGTCCACGTGGCGGGGAGCCCCTCAGCCACGCAGACAGCGGGGTGGCGGGCTACCCCCGGGGCACAGCTGAGAGCAGCGGGCTGGACAACCCAGGCCCCCGTCTGCCGCGCTCACAGGAGCGCCCACGAGCCCCGCGGAAACTCACCAGCAGCCTAAGCATCCTCCCAGGCCACAGGCTCCGGGGCGCCCGCAGCCACACCCAGGCCGGCTTGGGAGGGGCTCCGGGAAGAGACACAGGCCTCCCCAGGCAGGTAAGAGGGGAGGGAAACGGAAGCCGGCCTCATGAGCCCCGACGAGGCGCCGAGGACCCCAGCCTCGCCCAGTCACAGAGCCCGCCAGCCAGGCTCAGGGTCAGCACGGCAGAAGCAGAGTGACTGGAAGGCGCCAGCGTCTGGCCCGCGGCCACCCACCTTGGTTAACGTGTTTCACCTGCAAAATGCACACAGCAGACTCCCCCGACAGCTGCAGCCAGCTGGTGCGTCGTGTAGGGGCAGGCAGACTGCGGCCGGATGACGTGGACACACGGCTGTCCCCCAGGAAAACCCGCTCCTTCCACCGCCTACGTCCAAACCTTGTCACACACTCCCTGGGGGCGCGTGGACTCTGAAACCCACCAGAGGCAAAACAGAAAGCACAGAGAGACGGGAAACATCTTGCCCACAGAAACTCAGGAGGGTGGGAGGTGGCTAAACATTTGCAGGGTGAGAACTTGGAAATGGATCCATCTGGACAAGCTCTATCCTGAGAGGGTGACTGACAGGCACCCAGACGGCTGGACAGCGGGGCACGCACGTGTGAACGTTACCAGCACAGTCCTCGTCGAGGGGAGGGGGCTCAGAGGCAGTGAGTTTCCTCTGTCCCCACTTAAAAAGGTGGGGAGTGTGTACAGGAGGGGCAGCTAACGACTAACTCGCCACAGCGCTCCCCTGCTCTGGCCTGGCCTACGCCCAGGGACAGGCAACGGCAGGAGCCCAGAGCCCTCTCCCGACTCGGCCCAGGGCGTGCCTTCCCCTGGCCCACACGCAGCACGAGCGAGCCCCCGCCAGGGACACTGCTGGACCGGCTCCCCGCACCCAGCGTCAGCACACACACCAGGGGACGCCCAGGCTCTGCTCCCAATGCCAGTCATCGGGCGCTTCTAACCCACCGACCAACGGATGGAGCTTGCTTTGGGCTCAGGGGTCCACCCCAACTGGACGAGCCTGCACCCTCAGTGGACAGGGGTCGGGAGCAGGGCAGCCGTGGGGCAGGGCACCAAGCCCTCCGTAAAGGGCAGCCACCCAGTGCCGGACGGCCAGGTCACACCTTTGTTGAAACAGCGGGGAAATCTGGAGACTTGTGGACAGTCAAGCTCAGGTGTGACCCCGGGCACTGGAGCTGCCAGCCCTCTGTCCACGGGATTTCCCAGGCAAGGATATTGGAGTGGGTTGCCATTTCCTTCTCCAGGAAATCTTCTTGTGTCTCCTGTGTTATCAGGAGGGACACAATCACCTGAGTTTAAAAGTTGGTCATAAACTCAGGCAGTTCTGAAGTCACAAAGTGACTGATGCGACCTTTTCAGAGGGCCGTTCCCCTCCTGTTTTCAGACAAGGTTCTCAGCGTTCAGGAGGGCACTGGGGAACACCCCCCTCCAACCTCGCCCAGAAAACAGAAAGCGTCTGAGCCAAAGGCTCTGCACTCTGCTCCAGGACCCCCAGGGGGCCAGCTAAGAATGCCCGTTCACAACCAGACCCCAGGAGAGGGTCCTTTCCGGGAGGGGGTTCGAGGGGTGGATGCGAGGAAAGAGGGGGAAAGTCTTGGGGTCCCTGTGGGTGGAGGATCAGCGGTGAGGACAGAAAGAACCACAGACCCCTGCAGAGGTGAGGGGACCGGGGGCTGTGACCCTGGGGAGGTCACCTCCTCCCCGGGGGTTTATCAGGACAGGGGCAGGACCACGGATCTCCCTGCCTCCTCCTCACTGTTCTGAGAAACTACCAGGGAAGCAGACGCCAAAGGTGTGAAGTGGCCTCAACAAGACTTTCAAGGCCCGTCCTTAACCCATTCAGGTCCTTGGAAGCATCCCAGGGCGCGCCTTCGAAGGTCTTAGCAACAGCCGTGCTGAGAGGCAGAACTGACCGCTGGACAGAGGTTTACGAGCTGTCCTGGCCCCGGGGGTGGTCTGTGGCCGAGGCCGTGGGGGCACCCAGGCCTCCCAGCAGGGCAGTGATGGGGAAGACAGGGCGCCAGCCTCAGGCCCCCGGCTGACCCAAGCAAAGGGCCTGCCGACCGACACAGCCTCCTCTCTGCCTGGACCCACCTGCCAGACTTCCCGGCTCAGAGGCCCGCAGCCCCAGCCCCGGCACGCACGCTCGGATACCCGGATGGCTCCCGGGCCCTCCCTGCCTCCCACGTGATCACAGGCCACACCTGTGTATGCGTCAGGCCACACAAAACGAGGCCACGCCTACAAAGCCCAGAAGGAACTTCTGGGGCCCTCGGGCTACAAATCCTTCCAGCATCCCTTTCTGCTTCTTATTTGCGGGAAAAGTGTTTCGCCCCCTGACCTTCCCTGAAGTACCAAAGGGCAGATTCAAGAGCCAGGTCAGGGCGGGGAAGCGGCACAGAGATCAGGGAAGGGCGGTCAGGAAACAGCCTGCCCCTGGAGGCTCACCCACAGCGAGTGCTGAGTCCTTCCGCAGAACTAAGACCCCACCCGGGTGGAGGAAGGTCACTGGGCTGAGCACAGATTCCAGAGCACCGCCCTGTCACAAGTCACCAGGCCTGCGGCCCCCACCCCCACATCCCGCCTTTACAGTCTCCTTGAGCACCATCAAGGAGGTCAGGTTTTCGGAGCACGAGCCGCCCCTCCCTGCTTGGCCCCACCATCAACCTTTCTCGGCTTGTCTGGCCTCCTACGACCTCACCTGGTGTCACGCAGAGACCTTGTGTGTGGCTGAGGTCAGCGGTGAGGGCAGAAGGGGGACCCCCGGCGGGCTGCCTCGGGCTGAGCGCCCACGGGCTGACACATGGGTACTGTGGGAGGAGGGAGGCAGGCCTGGGAGTCCCTGGAGGACACAGACGTGGGGACACAGGCAGGGGCCGTGGGGTCAAGGAAGTCTGCCTTAAAAGGGGGCAACTGAACAGCACGACGGAGCGCCACGGGGGCTGGTAATGCCGCTGCAGAAGGGAGGCGTGCTGGCTCAGGGCAAAGAGGGGGGCGGGCATGGTCCCCGGAACACAAGCTGCAGCTTTCCAGACCAGGTCACTGCCCCAAACCAGGAGGGGGCCGACAGCACCCGCAGGGTGGGCACCCTCCCTGGGGACCGCCGTAGACCACCAAGTCCGGGGGGGCCACGACCCTCGACACCGTCCACTCCGGGAGGCCGAAGGGTACGCAGTCCCGCGGAGGAGCTGGGGCTGCCAGCGGCGTCAGACCCTTGACAGAGCACCTCCCTGGGCCGCAGGACACCCCAGTCGCCCCCGATCCTGGCGGTGCTCCCCCCCCCCGCAAGGAAACCACACCAAGGGGGTCCCTTTCAAGCGGGAAGATGTCCATGTCTCAAAGGCCTGAGCCAGGTCTCCACCTGCACCTGTGACCCTCTGATGCTGAACTTTGACCTCCACAAACAACTGGGTTTTTTTTTTCATATACCAGAATCCAAGCAAAAAATCCCTTGTTCAAGCTTGTTGAATTTCTGTGGCTGTAAAAAATGGCTTTTTATTGATTTTCCTTGGCCACCCTGCGGGTACTGTCGGCCCCCTCCTGGTTTGGGGCAGTGACCTGGTCTGGAAAGCTGCAGCTTGTGTTCCGGGGACCATGCCCGTCCCCCTCTTTGCCCTGAGCCAGCACACCTGGCATTTCTGCCTGCATTTAACTTGGTTAGAAAAGCATTTGTGCATCTGGGTCCTGGGCATCTGCACTGACTGCCCCGAACGAGGGACAGCACTCGTCCAGGCTCTGGAGCCCAGCACAGCGGTAAACGGAGGCCCCCCCACAGAGCCAGCGGCAGCTCAGGGCCTTCCGAGCCATTCCAGGCAACTGCAGACTGAGGTCGGCGTGCTCGCCCCTAGAAATTCTGCAGCAAACCCAGTCAGCTAAACTCCCTCCCCTCCTCCAGGTTATTAAATCTGCCCTCAGGCAGGAAAGAAAGCACGTCAAGATGACTTGTCCCAAACAGGCAGACGATGGGAGGAATCTAACTTAATAGCCAGGACATGGGTTAAATTATACATCAGGCAGATTGCTTTGAAAGGTGTGTTCGAACACTGAACCCAGCTCTGCAGGCAGGGCTGGCCTGCCTCAGGGGCCACCAATTTCCAGCATCTGAATCCCTCGGCGGTCCAGGTGGCCCACCTCAGTGTCCTGGGGTGGAGACTCCCGGAGCTGAACTCCAGGAGGCCCCAGGGTGTCTAGAGAAGTGGCCTTAGGAAGGCAGCTCCGAGGCAGGTGGCATTTAAAGCTTTAAAGCCAAGACTCATCAGATGAATGTCAGCCTTTAGAGTAGCAGCAGCCAACACTGACGTCCGTGGCACAAGCCATTTGGTGATAAAAAAAAAAAAAAAGCCAAGAGCAGACCCACATGCATGCAGATAAGTGGTGAATTTCTTAGAAGGTTCAAAGCATTCTAATACAGCCATGCTTGAGGTTCTCCAGGGACCAGCGCTTATTTTCTCCCTATACAGAAAAATCTTAACGTAACTGTTCATTTCAAAAACAGATCTACTCTCATTAAGGAAGTTTCGCCCATCTTAAAATTAAAAGGTAAGAAATACCCCAGAAAGCAAGAATTGTGAGACAGAAATAAGCAGAAACCTGGACAAGCAGGTGTCCAGGCTGAAGCATTGAAAATCAACGTCCAGGGACACAACGAAGCGGGCGCCACAGACCTCCCGGCTTCGAGGTGTGGAGAGGAGGGGAGCGGCACCGTGCCAAGCAGGCATTCTGCAAGCGGACGCCGCGGCACTTCTCACTGGCCTGCAGCCTGCAGCGCCCTTGTGTCCAGACGCCCCGAGTTCCCTCTGAGCCCACGCACTGCTCCAGAGCAGGACGCCCACACTGACCAGCAGGTGACCCAGGGAGGTGCTTGCCCTCTCCCGGCCAGTCACCAGGGACAGAGCTTCGCTAACAGCTGTCAGTGACATGGGTGCTGAGCCCCTTCAGAGCGCCAGGTACCACCCTCAGTCCTGGCCTGTGTTAGTGCATTTAATCCTCACACCAATCCTCTGGAACGGGGACTGCTATTCATTCTTAGACGAGGAAACTGAGGCAGAGAAAGGCAAGCCACCAGGCCAGGGAGACCTGGCCTCAACGTGGGCAGGCCAGGTCCAACCCAGGTGGGCGCCTGGAGACTCTGAAACTGGACGTCTCCCCTCACATCTCTTCTAAGGAGGTAACACTAGCTCTCCATCCACTTTGTTAGCAATTTTTTTTTTTAAAGCTCAAAGCACAGAAGCGCTTTGCCATTTCTGAGTTCAGCACATCTCTACGTGGCTTATATGCATCCAGGCTCACAACCAGTGATGCCAGCTTTGGAAATACCTGGCCTAACCTGGAACAGAATTATCTCCTTCACTCGCCTACTCCACCTCTCTGGAAGTAACCCAGAATAAAATAACCTAGCAACGGTTTCCAAGGACTCCTTTATCTTTGGCAACCCTCAGGCATCATCATGAAAAGGTTTCTCTGTCCTAGAAATTCTGACTCTGTGACCACAAGACTGGAACAGGATATGACTTTATTTGCACTTATAGAATAAGTCACATACGGAAATCACAAAGAAATATGAATCCTCAATCCCAGAGTCTTTTTTCCCTCCAGTATAAGGAAATATAATTAATTCCTACATATTGAGACATAATCCAATCACAAGCAAACAGACTGGCTGTTTCTGGAAAAAGCCAAATTAGTTTAATAACACAGACAAGAGCTTAACATCATAAAAATGAATGGCTTTCTACATGAATATGGTGAAGTAGTCAAATGATCAGATGTTTAAAAAAAGATGTGGAATGAGAAACATAGAAATAACAACAGTATCCCGTGACTGGATTCCAGGGACATCATCAAGCAATGCGCGTGCGGGGAAGTTCACTGAGGAAGATTCACCAGTCAGGTTTGAGTGAAAATTTGATTTCTTAAGTCTAACATCACAGCAAGGGGCTCTCCTGGTGGCTCAGTGGTAAAGAATCCACCTGCAACGCAGGAGGTGCGGGTTGGATCCCTGGGTGGGGAAGGTCCCCTGGAGGAGGGCATGCACCCCACTCCAGTATTCTTGCCTGGAGAATCCCAGGGACAGAGGAGCCTGGCGGGCTGCAGTCCGTGAGGTCCCAAAGGGTCGGACAGGACCGAGGGACACAGACACAGACACAGACACAGACACAGACACACACACACACACACGCACACACACACACGCACATCACAGCAAGGGGGAAACGAGCATGTAAAGGACACCAACATTTACACAGGTTGATGCAGCTCGAGGCAGCTGCAGGCCTGGAGGAGATGAAAGCACAAACGCTGGAACCGCGTCCCGCCTGACGGGGAGCGTGCAGGGGTCAGCAACCGCCGGGAGGGCAGATCTGCCAGGCAGAGGGCCCTGATGGGAGCAGGAGGCAGACCCGAGGCCCTCCGGCCCGCCCTCTCTCCTGGCAGATTGTGTCAGTGCCCCCGGGTCAGCTCTCCTCGCCATCGCAAGTCTTCGATTCCGAGAAGAGAAACTGACCGGGAGGTCGGCAAGCACACCCCGGGTCAGCAGGGCCTCCACCCTCCCGGCGATTGCACGGATTCCTGTCTGCGGCCTCGGAGGGTTTCTCTAACAGCTCTGCTGACCTACTGTTACGGGCAGCAGCTTCTCCAGAACCTACTACTGTGGACAGGAAGGTGCCCCGACTCAAGAATCCCTAAGGGAACAGCGGGGCCTTTCCCACGGGAAGCCCTCGGGGCCTCTTACCAGAACCTCAGAGAAGTTCACCCCACTTAACTGGAAGGCTCACTGCCCTCCCCGGGGGAGCTCCCCGACCCTAGAGGCCTCTTTGGTGAGTGGACTCCGGGGAAGCACTCTTTCAACGTTCCCCTTGGGTGAACAAGAAGCTCGTGAACGTGAATACTGACTAAGGCAACTCCTAGGCCAGAAGAGTTCCCCCGGCCGTGCCCCCTTCTAGCGGAAACCTCGGTGCGCGCCACTTGGGCAAGCTGCGACGGCCCGCGTGCGCGCGGGGCCGGGGGCCGGGCTGTCCTGCCGGGCGCACCCCCGCCGCCCCGGGCTCCCCTCGGCTGACGCGAAACCAAACCAGCCTCCCCTCTGCCACCCCCGCCTGGTGGCGGTCACAGCCAGCGAGGGCTCCGGGAAGCCCCACGGCCGGCCTCGGATCCGACTGGTTACTCTCGGAGAAAAGCTCCCAAACTTCACTTCCGAAGCCCCGCGTGCTACGGAACTAAGGGGCAAAGCCGCTGTCTTTTCCCGTGGGGCGCCCTCTTCCTCTGTCCGACTCCCGACTCCCGGGGCGGACCCGGCACGTGAGGCCGGGCGCGAGCACCCCCCTTGAGCCCGGCCCGGCGCCCATCTAAGCTGCCGCGGCCCCAGCGGCCGCCGGGCTCCCGCGAGGCGCGCTGGCGGGTGGGCGCCCGCGCCGTCGGGGCCCGAGGAGCCAGCCCCGCAGTGCCCGCTCCCGCGCGTCCTGCCGTGCCCCGGGGCGCGGTCGGCCGCCCAGGCCTTCAGCGGCCCCCGGCCAGCGGCCGCGGCCCCGTCCTGCCCAGCCCGGGTCCCGGCCCCGGCCCCGCGCGGGTCGCACTCACGTATCTGTGCACGAGCGTCCGCAGCAGGCTGCAGCACTCCATGGCTCCGCCGGCCGCGCCCGCCCGATCAGCGCCCCCAAGTCCGGCTACGCGCGCCCATGGGCCCGGGCCCGAGTGCGGCAGCACGCCCCGCCCGGGTCACGGCCTGGGAGCGCCGGGCGGTGCGGGGGGCGGCCGCGGCCCCTCTGCGCTCATGCCCGGCCCGGCCCGCGGCGGCCGGCGCGGGGGTGGCGGCTCAGCACGGTGGCCGCCTGGCGGCCGGAGCCCGCGCGCCGGGGCTGGGGCGGTGGGGAGGCCGGCCGGGAGCGCCGATCGCGCCGCCGCTCTGCTGCTCCGCGCGCCTCCTCTCCGCCGCCGCGCTCGCTCCGCGCTGCTCTGCCCTCCTCCCGGCCTCGGCCCGCCGCCCCTCTCAGCCCGGCCTCCGGCGGCCCGGTCCCGGCGCGCACGTCACGGGCGCGTGTGAGCATGCGCCCCGCTCCCGCGCCCTCACCCCGGCCCTGCCCCCTCCCGGCCCGCCCCCCGGAGCCGGCCCGCCCCCGGAGCCGGCCCGCCGCGAGGACCCCGGGGCGGAGGGCGGGGACCCGGGGGCGGGGGCCGGCTCCTGTTGCTTCCGCCTCCCGGGCGGGGGTGCGCTCCCCGCAGCGGGGCCTGGGTGCTGGGGACTGTGCGCCCGGAGCTGAGTCTGGCCGGAAGAGTCAATCTCCCCCCAAGGCCGGAGGGCGGGTGTGAGACCGCGGGAGTCGAGGAAGGGGCTTGGGGCGGGAATGAGGGATCGGGTCGGGCAGAAGACTAGCTAAGCCGGGCCTTCGTCTCCGGGGCGCTCGCTGTTCCCCTGCGTGGCCCCTCCTGCCTGGCAGGTGAGGCGGGGCCGGCCCGTGGGGCTCCCCAGACTGTCGCAGCTCCTCAGCGTTGGAGCGAAGGTGATCGCAGGTTCTGCCTCCTGGATTCTTTCTGAAACCCCACGGGCTCCGTGACCCAGGGCCCCTGACCCCAGGATTTCAGCGTTGAGACAGTCACGGGCTCCTGCAGTCCCGCGGGGGTGAGGGGTTGGGATCTGCCTTGAACCTGTCTCACCAGCCTGGCCTGTCTTGCCTCCAGTCCATCTGGTCTACCTCCTGCCTTCGCCCGCGGCTGCGCGGGGTGGTCACCAGGAGGCCCAGCCCGGACCTGGGGGCGTCCAGGCGCCGCAGGCATGCGCTCCCAGGCTCTCCTTGTAGCAGAGGAAAACCTTTCTGTGGCTCAGACACCTCGACTCAGACACCTCAATTTCAGTCCCAGGGAACGTTCCTGTTTTCCCTGCTCAGCCACAGTCAGTCAGCCTTGGGTTAGTGAATACACTTCTGTTCTTGCTGCCATGGGCCACCACTTGTGAAACCAGAGTGGCCTAACTGCGCCTTTGGGGGCTGGTCAGGAGCGGGGTTCCCACCTCTGGAGGAAGGCAACCGAGTGTCCACCTGGCTGGTGTGGAAGAGAAGCTGCCGGACACAGGGGATTAGACAGAGGAGCCCACAAGGGCTGAACAACCTGGATTCTGAACTGCTTTTCTTCAGTAAAATTCTCCAGTTTCTGGTCAACTGGGTCACTGATTCTCCACTTTCCAACCAAACCCACCCTCTCCTGCTCTGTGTCCAGGAGGCCCACGGCCATCATCATCAGCGGATCTTCACCAGCCGGGCACCAGCTGCGGGCTGAGTCCAAGCAGAGAGGCTGGGGCCTTTTTGGCCCACCCTGGCCTGGCAGTGTCCGTATCCCCTGGTGACCACAGTGCTCGTCCAGCTTCCTTTTCTGTTGGGTCCACTCACACCGGGCTCCAGGAACCATGCCTCCGACACCCAGGCAGCGGTGCCAGCAAGGCCACCCAGGCAGCGGTGCCAGCAAGGCCGCCCAGGCAGCGGTGTCAGCAAGGCCCTGGGGAAGGCACCCCCGGCGAGTCCCGGAACTGTGACTGCACTCCCGCTGGTGGTCCTGTTGCCATCCTCTTCCAGATCTCCTCTGCCTTCTGCCTCCTGCCAGGACCCTGGCTGCTGGAGCCAGATTCTGACTGGCCTGCCACCTTGCAAACGGTGACATCTGTGGGGGCGGGGGGAGTAGAAAGACAGGTAGAGATCATACAAGGCACCGGATAAAGGCTGGTGTCTCTCAGGAATGCCCGTTCATTCAGTGGTCAGTGTCCATTTCATATGGGAGTAGACATCGTGGTAGCCGCAAGCTTGCCTTCTTTGTCATTGCTGGCAGAAACCCACCATGGTCCAGGTAGCCACCACCCTCTGTATGGCTGGGGTAAGCTGCTCTGTGTAAGCCAATGTCCGTAACTCCACGCCTCTTCCTTCAGTTGCCTTAAAACAAGTTTAAGCCAATGGATCCTGCTGCTGGGAAGTCTCCTCACAAAAAGGAGGCTCATAAAGAGGACACGCTCCTTGTTTCTTGCTGGAGCTGTGGGTCTGGATGTGATGTCCGGCGCCTTGCAGCCTTGCCACATCCGTGATGTGATGACAGGAACGTCGTCACAGTGGGGATGGCAGCATGGGCCGACGGGAAGAGCATGGGTCCTTGGTGACACCGCGGGCCACCGTGCTAACATGGATTTCATGTTCTGAGAGATGGATAATCAATATCCTTATTGAACTGGATTTTCTCTTGCAGGCGGCTGATAGAATGCTAAGTCTAAACCCATGAAACAGACCAGTTAAGACTATACTAAAGTAACAATAAGTCCAATTTATGCTGTGAATCCGTTATTTAATGGCAACCCACTCCAGTATTTTTGCCTGGAGAATTCCATGGACCCAGGAGCCTAGCATACCACAGTCCATGGGGTCGCAAAGTCAGACACGATGGAGCGACTAACTCACAACAAGCCACACAAACAGGAGCCTGCACCACAGGGAGCTGTTATCCTCAGGGCTGTGGCTTGGCGGAATATTTCTCTTTCACCTGTTCCTGGTTGAGGTCTTCCTGAGCCGACTTTCCTGTTCAGCTCGCCTCGGGGGAAGGAGGTTCAGATGGCTTCAGTAGCTCGCCTCGGGGGAAGGAGGTTCAGATGGCTTCATTGTCTTAGCGGGGTGAGTGGAGAGCTGAGAGCAAGTCGCCCTCTCTCTCTGTACTGGTGGCCAGCCTGAGCTTGCGGGCAGCTGGACCCCAAGACGTTCAGAATGGACACTGCCTGGCCCCTGAAAGTCTGGGCTTGGAAATCCTGGACCATCGCCTCTGCCTTGTTCTATCCGCAGAAGTTAAGCCCAAGGCCAGCCTGGATTCAAGGGGAGTGGGCAGAGCCTTGTACATAAAGACTGAGAACTTGTGAGGGTCGTCTTTGGAAACGGCCTACCTCAGTCATGAAAGGATGACGGAGTGTGCTGCCATTACCACGTGGGAGGTCGCAGCGGAAACAGCTGCCGGAAACTCAAGGACCTGCGCAGCCCTCCCTTAGCGGCCAAGGGGAAGGGAAGCGCCACTCTGATTGGGCCGGCTCTGCCCAGTCCTGGCCAATCAGGCGCTAGGGTGCTGACGTGCCCTCCGATGATTGGCCTGGGCCCAGACCGCTGGCTAACCGGTGTCCAGCGGGCTCGGCTCGGGGTCGGCTCGGCCGTGCCCTGACCCACGCGCGGTGTGGCTTCCTCGCGGTGGCGGGTGGTGTGATGACCGAGGAGGCGGCAGAACCGCGAGGAAGGTGGATCCGCAGTGACCGCGCCCCTGCTCGCCTGTCCCCCACGCCTCCCTCCAGCATTCCCGGCGCCGGCCGAAGCCGGGGCTCGGATCCCGGGCGCCCACGAGAAGAAGACGTGGGAGCCAGGCGCGGGGGGCAAGAAGGTGGGCCTCCCCGTAGGGACGTCTGAAAGCAGTGATGGTACCGGGGCCTCGGGCGACAAACCTGAGGCCAGCACCGATCGGTGCAAACACTGAACAGAGGGGTGAGCTCTCCACGTTGCGTTCTCGGGCGGCGCAGGAGCCGTCGTGCACGCGGGGCGTGGCGACCGGTGAGCAGCCTTGCCCACCAGGCGCTGGGTCCCTGTCCCCCTCGCCTGCGATTATTTCGGTGTCCTCCTCCCGCCGACCGGTCCTAGAATTCTGTGGTGGAGAAACCCTTTCTCATACCTCCCACAGGCTCCCACGCACCCCCTCCCCAGTCCTTTTGCCTGGAATCTTCTACCCCACCCCTGTCTGTCCCACCAAGTCCTACTCACCCTTGCAGCCCACTGGGCTGTCTCCTCCTACACCTTCCTAGCAGCGACTGGGAGTCCCTCCCTTGACTGCTTACCAGCACCACTTAGTTAACTTACTAACTTGTTCAAAAGGGCATTTCTAAGCCCTAGCCAGGGCCTAACCTGGGGAGTTTTTATGTATTTATTTATGGCCATGCCACACCTCTTGTAAGATCTTAGTTCGCTAACCCGGGATTGAGCCCCAGGCCCATGGCAGTGAGAGTTCCGGGTCCTAACCACTGGCTGCTGCTGCTGCTAAGTCGCTTGTCGTGTCCGACTCTGTGCGACCCCATAGACGGCAGCCCACCAGGCTCCCCTGTCCCTGGGATTCTCCAAGCAATAACACTGGAGTGGGTTGCCATTTCCTTCTCCAATGCATGAAAATGAAAAGTGAAAGTGAAGGCGCTCAGTCGTGTCCGACTCTTAGCGACCCCATGGACTGCAGCCCACCAGGCTCCTCCGTCCATGGGATTTTCCAGGCAAGAGCACTGGAGTGGGGTGCCATTGCCTTCTCCCCTAACCAGTGGACCGCCAGGGGATTCCCATGCAGGGAGTTTATAAACATATGTGCCCCTCAGGACCCCTCCTCCAGCCCAGGTAGTGTGGGATAAACCCATGGAGCACGGGAGCCAGGCAGGTGTTTCTCAGAAGCTCTCAGGTGCAGCAGGCATGAGGCCTGCTGGGCTAGATGTCTGTGCCTGCCGGAGCGGAAAGGTGCGTAGGACTCCACCCTGCACAGCACAGTCCCCTATAAAAGAAGATGCTCAATAAATGGTGAGAGAGCCAAGCACAGCTACACTGCAGATTCAGCCTCTGGGCATTCATACATCACAATAAAGGGCAGGCTTTCCAGTCTGTCTGAGCACATGTGGAGGAAAACAGGCAGGCCAGTCACTCTGGACAGATGCTCCCAACCCTGAGAGGTGAGCTGGAGGTCACCCCACCCACAAGGCTTTGCTGGACCGTTTCTCATGGGAGGTTCCCCCACATGGGCAGAGCGTGTCTAGTTTAGTGATTCGTTACACAGGTATCCAGAAGTGGAAAGTTAAATTTCATTATCACTCTTAACTCAAAATACCTGACTGCTGTGAGAACCAGTCTCAAAGAGCAGCGCAGATCCGTGCGCGCAGCCCTGGCGTGAGGACTCCGCGAGAGCCCACCAGCTCCCGGGTTCCAGGTCCCACGCTGGTCTGATGGCCCATCCCGGGAGACCGGGCCGTTCTTCGTCCTTGAGGTAAAGTGTAAAGTGTTCATTGCCCAAACCCAGAGGGGCCCCATCTCATGCCTTGAGGTGGCTACTCAGGCAAAGGGGTACTTGTCCCAGAATGAGCCTGGTCAGGATTAATTTAGCTTCTCAGCTACTCATTTTCCCTTAGTTAATTTTCAGCAAGAATACATGAAAAATGGCTAAGAATCCTCTTCTCTCCTTATTTATTCTTTCCGCCCTTCCCGCTCCAAAGAGATTGATGGCGTTAATCCGGTTTCCTTTCAGGGGAAAAAAGCTAAGTTCTGTGATGCTGAAAATTACCAATAAAGTCTGTGAAAGCAATTTCTTGTCCTCATTTATTTCAACAGAAACTAAATTTTTCCTTCTCTCCAACAAGATGAACAGAATCACGAGGTATCTGAAGTAGGAGCTGGACGATAATTAGAAGTCAGCATTGGCGTGGACCATTGCGTCTTCGCCACAGTACATCCTGTGGACATCACAAGACGCCACTTCACAGCGTCTTCTCTTTAGGGGCACGTCTCAGAAGACGAGGAAGCCGCTTCTCTCGTCCGTCTCTCGCCCGTTCTGTGGACTGGCTTCGTGTGGCTTGTCCCCAGGCTTCACTACAGTGTCACCGTCCCTTGTTTTCTGGATCCCAGTTCCTGATTTATTTATTTTATTTGGATGGTATATACTCTCCAGTAGCTTCCTGAGGAAGGGTGCATGGAAAGTAACTGTTACAAATGCTTTCTCTGATGTTACAGATAACCTGGTATATTGTCATAGGTAGAGACTAGTCTTCAAGGTGTTATAGGGAAAGGAGGGGGTGACATGATCTTGGATCTTTAGAATGGCAACATTATATCCAAACAACTCCACAGTCAAACTGAGGCCCATGAACCACATTCACAACAAAGTAGGTGCCGTGGCATTTTCAGAACCCCCAAATACAGGAGGGTGTGTGCAGAGGTGCTGCTTAGAGAAGTTCTCACGGTCCCCCAGAGGTGTTGGAATTGTGCAAATTTGTTGCTAAGTAAACAACTAAAAAAATCGAGCAAACAGCATGTGAACATTTCTTGAAATGAGTTCTTACTCGGGGAAGCTCCTCCCAACCTTTCATTTATTTTTGTTGTTTGGCCCCGCCGTGTAGCTGACAGGGTCTCAGCTCCCTGACTGGGGACTGGCTGCGGCTCTCGGGCGGTGAAGGCAGAGTCGAGGCACTGGACCACCGGGGAGCTCCTCTTTCCTGTCCTCTTTTCTTCTTCTTCTTTTTTAATTCTAGTTTAAAAAACTCACTGGAGATAGCAAGTATATTTCGTTTAAACCAGTAAGTTTTCTAAAAATTGTTTCTTATTTTTAAATCTTAGCTGTATATGGAAGGAGGCTTACCAATTTTGGATTAAAATAATCATTTTTTAAAATCAGACTTTTACTATGGAGGCTTTTTTTTTAATTGCAATCTAACCCTTGTACAGTATAACACAAGCTACAAGTACAATGTTATACAGGCTGTGGTGATTCGCAGTTCTTAAAGGTTTTGCTCCATTTATAAGGACTATAAAATGCTGGCTATATTCCCCATGTTGCACAAGATCCTTGCACCTTTGTTTATGCCTTATAGTTTGCTCCTCTTGCCTCCTCCCCCTCCTTCTCCCCACTGGTGGCCACTAGTTCTTTGTATCTGTGAGTCTGTTGTGTTTTCTGTTGTTGTAACAGTCATGATTTTGTTGTATTTTTTAGATTCCAGAAACGACCCATTTCTGGGCCAACAGAGCAGGAGGTGGGAAGATGGCAGAGCTTTTCTGCTGGCTGACAGCTCACAGAAAGGGGAGAGCCCTGGGCCCTGAGAGGCGCTGGGGCGGTGGTGATTTTTCTGCCTACTTGCAGAAATTAAGAAAGGGAGCCCGTGTGCAGAGCTCTTCAGCCAGAACTCGAGCGCCCTGAGCACACCCGCTGCAGTCTGGGAACCAGACGTGACTTCAGGCTTCGGAGATAAAAATAACTTCTCTTTGCCCCCCACCTGGTAAAATTAGAAACTTAATTAAAACGTCATCAAGTGCAGCCACAAATTCCATGCGCCCAGTTTGAAATGTTATTAATAAGAATGCTAGCGCTTGCATTAATTTCCATCTTCAAAGCCTTTTGTAAACACCAGTCTTTTCCAGCTCTTGGGAGAGCATTTGCTGAGCAGGAGAGGTTAACCTGGTAGCAAATGAGCCTGCAGGGGCGCTGGTTCTGGCAAGAATGTTACATTATCTATCTGGCGGCTGGCATGTGAGTTTTGACTTTCCCGAAGAGGGCCTGACAAGAGGCTTCGGGTCTGCTCTGCAGCCTGTGGGGGTGCTGAGCGCTCCTCCTGCTCACCTGTCTGGGCTCTGAGTTTCCAATGTTGGAAATCCCACACAGAGGAAGAACAGAAAAAGAAAAGTTTAACTCCTTGTTGTTCGCATCCTTGAGGATTTGGAAACGGCGAGGGCAGAGGAGAGGCAGATGGAGCTCTCTGCCTGGACCCGAAAAGACGCTCGGGACCCTCAGAGCTGCTGCCTCCCTGCTCCCGCTCTCTCTCTCTAACGCCCCCCACCATGCTCACCTGTCCCTGGGCCCCCTAGCAAGCTGCGGGGGTGGACCTCGTTCAGCGTCATCAGGCAGGTGCTTGGGGCTGGTGCTCTTCCTGAAATCCGCTGTGTGAGAATCCGTCGTCAGAACTGCGCAGAGCGCCTGGCTCTCAGGTCCAGTGGAGCGCTGAGTGGCTGCTTAGGGCTTATGTTAAGCCCTATTGTTTGTGGCAATACAATTACGGAATAATTTTATTTTGTGAATTTTACTATAAGGAATTTGATCCTGTTACCCAATCATTATATGAACAATTAAATATTAGCACGGGAGCAATAAATTAGGACTTTGGAATAAACAGGTACACACTACCATGTCTAAACCAGATAAAGAACACAGACCTGCTGCTAAACACATACGTGTGTCTGTGCGTGTATAATGTATGTGCAGCTGAACCGCTTTGCTAAACACTGAGACTCACACAAGATTGTAAATCAGCTTTGCTTCAGTAAATCATTTTCAATTTAAATAAACCAATTTAATAGTGGTTAGATCTGACTGCATTTTATTGCTGAAGCCTCAGCTCGTCCTTGTGGTTTTCACGGGCTCTCAGTCTGGTCCAGCAGGATGCCTTCCTTTCGCCCACATGGCTGTCCACCCCTGGACCACTCATCTTCCTCCCGTGTGCTGGGCAAACCTCAGTGGCTTCTGAGACCAGGGCTGGGGAGCCCCCTCCACTAGGCACCGGCTCCTTCCTCCAGGAAAGAATTGTGGGACTGTTACTCCACCACGACGACATTTAGGGGCAGCATTTGCCGTCTAGTCAGAGCTACGGTTTTTCCAGGAGTCTTGTATGGATGAGAGAGCTGGACCATAAAGAAAGCTGAGCACCGAAGAATTGATGGTTTTGAACTGTGGTGTTGGAGAAGACTCTTCAGAGTCCCTTGGACAGCAAGGAGATCAAACCAGTCCATCCTAAAGGAAATCAGTCCTGAATACTCATCGGAAGGACTGATGCTGAAGCTGAAGCTCCAGTACCTTGGCCACCTGATGTGAAGATCTGACTCACTGGAAAAGACCCTAATGCTGGGAAAGATTGAGGGTGGGAGGAGAAGGGGAAGACAGAGGATGAGATGGTTGGACGGTATCACCAAACGATAGATATGCATTTGAGCAAGTTCCAGGAGATGGTGAAGGACAGGGAGGCCTGGCGTGCTGCAGTCCATGGGGTCACAAAGAGTCAGACACGACTGAGTTACTGAACAACAGCAAGAGTTGGGGAGAAATTCAAAATATTTGGCGAGCAGGACGGGGTCAGTAGGGGCACCAGCTGTAAAGACTAGCGGAGTGAGCCAGGCTGTGCTGACCACAGGCCCCAAATGCAGAGCTTGTAGCCAGAACAGAACAAGAAAACTAGAGAGCTGTAAGTGATTGAACGCGACCTCAGAAAATGCATGGACGCGATGGTGAACAGGAGCTTTGAAATAGAGGAGCTTGGCTGACGTGGCCAAAGAGTGGGATGGGCTGGAGGGGGGCAGAAAGGCGGGTCAACCTCGTCTGACTGCAGTGTAGACTACACGAGTGGGCTACAATTCTGTCGTCTTTCCCTGCCATACAACTTAGTGGGAATGCAAACACTAGTGCATTATTAGCAAACCGTCAGACGCCAGAAAGCACAGATGGCTGGGCATGTTAAGAACTACATGCATTAATCATGAAGGTTTTGTAATCTCCTGGTGCTCGCTCACATCATGACAGCGCAAGTTTTAATTTTTTCTGGCAAATTTGCTGGTGTCCTGTAAACAAAATGATAACTTCAGTGAGGATTGGAGACAGAACTCTTAAATTCAAACCAATTGAACAAAATGAATACCACACACAATGTTTTTATTTTAAGGATCTGTTAAATGTCTCGATTAACTTCTTTTTGGGCCTCCTGGTGGCTCTGCTGGTGAAGAACCCACCTGCAGTGCAGGAGGCCTGGGTCTATCCCTGGGTCGGGAAGATCCCCTGGAGAAGGGAAAGGCTACCCACTCCAGTGTTCTGGCCTGGAGAGTTCCACGGACTGTGTAGTCCATGGGGTCGCAAAGAGTCTGACACTACTGAGCGGCTTTCACTTAACTTCTCTTTGTGAGAGACCGGTTAGAGGCATAAATCAATACAAAACTCAAACAGTGATGAGAGAGAATAATGATGATTCTGGCTGAACGGAATTCTACTGTACTAACATAATCAAAAGAAGCTTGAAGAGTGTACTGAATAAAGGTGAAAAGCAGATGGATCATAAAGAAAGCAGTAGATTAAATGTCTAAATCTGATGTACTTTATAAGGACACCGAGAAGCTGTTGAACAGTGTAAAGTTTCCACTTTTTCCCATAGTGACCTGAGGTAGTGACTGACCACGCATGCCTGCCCAGTCGTGTCTGACTCTTTGCAAGCCTGAGGCCTGTAGCCCACCAGGCTCCTCTGTCCATGGGATTCTCCAGGCAAGAATAGGCACCCACATGAACCTGGATGTCCTGGGCCTGCAGGCAGCTTCAGGTGGAGACAGATACAGACCTGTGCTTAGCGAGTTTGTGACCAAGTCAGCAATCCCCTGGTGAAATAGAATCCATGCTTTAAGGCAGGACAAGAAAAGTTACACCTGAGATCGTCTCTGTGCCCATGTCGTGCGGTGGGCGCCAGCCTCGGGCACCACCCGCAGCTCCTCAGCGGCGGGCGCGCCCGCTCCGCCGGACCAGCTTCTGTCTTTCTGCTGACACTCGGGGTGCGGGTTCGTGAAGGGGCAGCGTTCCTCGCAGCCTTCAGGCGGTGATGGCGACGTGCTGCTCCTTTCTGCGCGCTTACCTGGACTGTGTGCCTGTAGCGAGCTTCACGTAAAACATCAACGCCATTTCGAAGCATGGCCCTTTGTCCCTCTACTGTGTATGACGGTGCCTTTGACTTCTAACCTCTACTACGCTGTTGGGTACTCGTGATAGAAATGGGCACCCGTTCCCGTCTGGGGCTTCCCCGGTGGCTCAGCGGGTAAAGTGTCTTCCTGCCGTGCAGGAGACCTGGGTTCGATCCCTAGGTTAGGAAGATCCCCTGGCAAAGGGAACAGCAACCCACTCCAGTGTGCTGGCCTGGAGAATCCCATGGACCGAGGACCTGATGGGCTACAGTCTGTGGGGTCACAAAGGGTCAGACACGACTGAGCGACTTCACTTCTCGTCTGTGAGCTCAGAGGGGAAGCAGTCCTTGGAGCTTCTGCTTCCGGGTTTATAATTCTTAGTTTTGTGCAGATATAATTTCCTTTGTTCTTCTTAACCGGTCATTCACTGAACTTTAACCAACACGCCTGATCTTCGAGACAAATGCACGGCGAGACCCTGGGTTAAAGGTTCCGAGGGATAGGGTGAGGATCATTGTCTTATTGTCAACCCAGCCTGGAAGGGGGGCCCCGAGGACTGAGCTGTGAGAGCTGGGGTCCTGAAGGGTTAATTCTGCTCATCATAAGCTCATCAGGGGAAAGGAGAGGGCAGGCGTTTGGGAATCACTCTTGAGGTAGACGGAGAAGGCAATGGCACCCCACTCCAGTACTCTTGCCTGGAGAATCCCAGGGACGGGGCAGCCTGGTGGGCTGCCGTCTATGGCGTCGCACAGAGTCGGACACGACTGAAGCGACTTAGCAGCAGCAGCAGCAGCATGAGGCAGAATGACTTGGAGAAAAGCAGAAATAACCTAAGTGCTGAGTCACTTCAGTCAAGTCTGACTCTTTGCGACCTCATGGACCAGGGTCCTCTATTCATAGAATTCTCCAGGCAACAATACTGAGCTGGGTTGCCATGCCCTACTCCAAGGGATTTTCCTGACCCAGGGATCAAACTTGCAGCTCCTGAATTACAGGCAAGTTCTTTACCGACGAGCCACCGGGGAAGGCCAGAAATAAGATGGATCCTTACAAAGGCTGTCAGTAGTTAATACCGAGTTTTCTCTAAACAAGATCAGTAAATAGGCCCACAAGACATCCTCAAATAGACGTGGGGCAGATAAACAGCGGTGGGTTTTGACTGGTGTAAGGTCACCCACTAGCCTTGCTGCTGCTGTTGCTAAGTCGCTTCAGTTGGAGACCCTAATAATTAGACTCTTGCTTAGGGCAGCTCAGAAAGCACAAGAGAATAGGGTTCCTTCCAAATGTCCTCTTTCCCCTTTAGACATCTAGGTATCTGAAATTTCTAGGAATATTTATCACTGCTTAAAAAAAAAAAAACTCTTCCAATATTACAATTAATATTTTTAAAAATCTTCATTATGCAAAATTTTGTAATATACATAAAATTAGAGGAAAATGTATCTATCCGTCTATTTCAATAACTATCGACTCACAGTCAATCTTTTTCCTTTTGTGCCTGCACTCAGCCCATCCCCATATAGATTCAAACACAGAGATAATTTTGCTTCTTCCTCCAATAAGCATAATGTTTATCCTTTAATTTCTTTTTTCTCCCTCCACACCCTCAGCCCCAATCGCCTTGTGAAACTGAACACCCTTGTCTTGCTCTTGGTCTCAGAAGGAAAGTTCTCAAACTCTTACAACTGAGGATGACGTTAACTCTGAGGTTTCCGTTGGTGGCCTTTATCAGATTGAAGAAGTTCCCTTCCATTCCCAATTTGGTGAGTTTTGGTTTTTTTTTTTTTAAATTGTGAAAGAGTGTTGCTTTTTCTGTGTCAGCTGAGATGAAATGAAGTGAAGTGAAAGTCGCTCAGTGGTGTCCCACTCTCTGCGACCCGTGGACCATATAGTCTATGGAACTCTCCAGGCTAGAATGCTGGAGTGGGTGGCCTTTCCCTTCTCCAGGGAATCTTCCCAACCCAGGGACGGAACCCAGGTCTCCTGCACGGCAGGCGGATTCTTTGCCAGCAGAGCTCCCAGGGAAGCCCCAGCTGAGATGACATTTGGCTTTTCTTTTTTTCTACCAAAGCGACCTGTGACGTGATGGATCTTTGCATGAGGAACAACGCTTGTGTCCTTGAGAGAAATACCGCTTGGTCACGGTGTTCAGTATTCTTACATACTGCTAGGCTTGCTTTGCTGGTTTCGAGGAGGATTTTTGTGTTTATGTTCACGGAGGATGTTGGTCCGTAGTTTCTTTTTTCCTGTGATCAGTCTTAGTGGTTTTGGTTTCAGGTTAACACTGGCCTCGTGGAGTGAGTTCGGAAGAGTCTCTTCTCTTCCTTAGGAGGAATCTGTGAAGGACTGGGACTGACCCTTCCTTCAAGTTTGGTAGAATTCACAGTGAATCCTTCTGAGTTGGAACTTTGCTTTGTGGAAAAGATTTAGTTACTAATTAAATCTCTTTGCATAACGTCTGTTCAGACTTTCTATAACTTCATGAATTATTTCCAGTGGTTTCTGTTTTTCTAGGAATTTGTCCATTTCAGCCAAGTTATCCAATTTCTTGTTAGAAAAGTGCATGTGTTATTCACTTCTACTGTTTTCCCACAAAAGTGCGCACAGTGGAAAGCTGCCTCCTGCTTCCCGAGGCGCCGGGCTGGCTCTCCTCTCCCGGGACCCCCCCCAACCCCCGGCTCTGCCCCGGTGCCCCCTGCGGGTCTGCTCTGGGCGGGTCCGTGCTCCTTCAGACGTGGCTGTGTCACAGGGCACCGCCTGGACTCTGGCAGCTGCAGACAGCCCCAGCGGGGCCGTGCCCTTTGGTGGGGCTCACGGGCACTGCAGGCCTGTTGTCAAGGCCACCTGCCTTCCCCTGGGTCTCAACCTCAGACAGGGACGCCCTCTGGGCTTCCTCGCTCGCGCTGGTTCATCCTCACCTGCTCACGTTCAGGGCTGCGGGACGCCCTTGTCGCTTGGTTTTGCTGTGGACGTCACTGTGGGTTGGGGAGGCCCTCAGCTTCCTTCCTGTAAAATGGCGTGAACACACCCAAAAAAGGCTGTGCAATGCGCCCCAGCAACTGCATTCCACAAGCTCCCCCCTTAACGGGGAATCCTAGCGCTGAGCTGCGGCGTGGCTATGTTGCCTGTTTCATTTATTTATTTTTAAAAATGAAACAAAGATGAATGTTTTTAATGATAAAAGGTACAATTCACAAAGAAGATAGACATCCTAAACCATTCAATACCCAGCAACAAAGAAACAAAGGTACATAAAACAAAAGTCAGGGGAAACAGGGAAAAGAAAGAATACATGATCATAGTGAGGCGTATGAACACTTCTCCGAGAATATTTACCAAGTGCCTGCTTCATTCATGCGTAAAACTAGTGGGAAGGTATCTTTGAGTACCCCCAAAACCTGTATAGGTACAAATGAAGTTTAAAATTTAAAAAGAGTGATAAAATCATGAAACTCAGAACGCTAGGCAGCAGGTATTTTCCTGGCTCACGGGCCATTTTTGTGTCGTCTGAGAGAACAGTAGCTGTGTTTCTGCTTAGGTTCAGAATCCGTAAAGGAGAGCTTGAATTTTAAAATTGGAGCCATAAATATTTAACTCTGACAAATTGTCCACTCATTTTTTTAATCATCAAAGTAAATCAATTAAATTTGTATTGCATGAGCTAGGGATGACCTTTCTCCAGTAAGTTTTGTTTATATTGACTACCTGACTGGTTATGATAAATTGTTCCCCTCGTTTCCTAAGGAACTGAAGTCACATTTTAATCTTCATTATGATGGTATTGATCAAGCCTGAAATTGAGCATCAAATTCAAAAGGGCTCATGTACACTTTGGTGCTGTTGAGAAGGTGTTCCCGTGGGTTGAAAAAATCCTAAAAAAGTAGCCAAACCCACAGCCTATAGGTCAAACAATATTAGCTAAATTCATACACAAAACAATCTTTTTCTGCTTGTTTTTGAAACAGCTTATACTTTATTTTATTCTGTTTTTAATACCAAAACCATTTTGTATTGGGGTATAGCCGATTAACAATGTTGTGGTAGTTTCAGGTGAACAGTGAGGAGCCTCAGTCATACTTGGACATGTATCCCTTCTCCCATATACATAAACCCCTCCCATCCCGGCCAGCACATAGCACTGAGCAGAGTTCTCTGTGCCATGCAATAAGTTGGTTATCCGTTTTAAGTACAGCAGGGTGTACATGACCTTCCCAAAGTCCCTAACTATCCCTTCCCCCTTGAGTGGAATAACGGAAGAAAAGTAAGCAGGCTTCCTGGGTCAATGTTCCTGAAGTAGCGAGAACATCTTCACGGTTTGATGTGATAATATCCGACCCTGCTCTGAGCAGGCAAGTTAAGCTCTGTGGAGTACACACGCTTTTAAAAAAGAACCTCAGAAATGCACAGAGACCACAGGAGGCGGTTATTCAGCTCCTGCCCTTTGCGGGAGCCTGGCCCACTCCACCGGGGTCTCCTGTGGAGACCTGCAGACAGGCTGGCCCTCGCGGATGGCGGGCCGCGTGCTTCCCTGACGGTCACGGTGGGGGCCACGGGCTGAAGACTCCCCAGCCCACGGGCAGCCGCAGCGAGCGGCCGCTGGGTATGGGTGACAGCGCTGCCGCCCCACCTCGGCTCGCGCTGGCCTGGGTGGGCAGCAGCTCAGCGCCCTGAGGATTTCCTCTCCTTAACCCGTTTCCAGGCCAATGGCAGCCTCAAAGTTCAGGGCGGCGTTACGGACCCTGATAGCCCTTACCACTCGGGGTCTTGTCAAGTTTAAGTCTGGAATTACTGTGGTTGTTCAGTCGCTCAGTCGTATCCAGCTCTGTGACCCCGTGGACTGCAGCGCGCCAGGCCTCCCTGTCCATCACCATCTCCCGGAGCTCGCCCACACTCATGCCCACGAGTTGGTGATGCCCTCCAGCCATCTCACCCTCTGTCGTCCCCTTCTCCTCCCGCCCCTCGCCTCTTGAATTACCTGGAACCAACTGTGAGAAAACCAACAGGATTTGCTCTTTTAAAAAGAGAGGGCTCATATCAGCTCATCTGCCGGCTTCCCCTCACCGAAGCGGTGGTCCCTCCCAGGCTCTCCCAGGCGTGCCCTGGGCTCTGCCGGCCAGTCTTGGCGGTCGTCATGGCTGACGTCCTGGAGGCACCTCCAGTGTCCCTGTGCACACCCCCATTACCCGGGAGCCCAAGTTGCTCGGGTGTGGCTTTGACAGGTGGACTACGCGCTTGCTGTTTGAATGCTCAAGGCCGCCTGCGCCGCTGCTTTGCTGAGCTCTCTACTTTCTGAAGCATGTCATTTTTCACCTTCCAAACCTCATACTCCATGAGAGCGAGTGAGGCTCTGGATACTCTACGTGAGCGCTTTATGTTTCATCCTGGGGTCACCCCTGAGAATTTCCATGCTCAGATCTGCATTATTTTATCATAACCCTCTCGGTTTCTCCTGTATGCGTCTTGAGTAGGAATTTGGGTGCCCAGAGACTCTTCTAGACGGTGAGGTGTGAGGTGTTTGCGCTGTGTGTGAATCCGCCGCATCTCAGGATGACGCGGGTGCTGGTCTGTGGGTCCACCGTCAGCTCGGTGTCCTGCCTGGAGGGCGGCCTCTGGGGGGGCTGCTGCAGGCTGAGGCGGGGGGCAAAAGCGGAGAGACAGATTTCAGCACAGCTCTCCACCATTTTCTCCTATCCCTCTTACATGCATGCAGTCACTTTTAGACAAAACATCAGGTGAGTGGAATATCGTGTTCTCTCCTACATCCAAGCGTAAAGTCTGTTATCTCCCCCTGGGGAGTCTTGTCCCACGCGGGGTCTCCGTATTTCTGCCCTGTGCTAGGGGGACTCCACACACACAGAGTATGTGTTATATTATGAGGGTTCCACTAGGCACCCCCACCTTTCTTGGCTGTAGGTATCAAATTTCCACTTTATTTCCTGTAACTGACTCTAAGCACCTTCCATCAAGCTACCTGAAGAAAAACCACTAATTGAGGGGGAAAGAAAGCCTGAAAGCTGATCCCTTTTACTCTGTTCTCTCAAAAGCCAACGTTAAAAAAGACAAACCTAAACACAGCAGCATTTGCAGGTGTGAGTCTGAAGCCGCTCGTCAGGGCCCTGAATTATTTAAGACGTGGAATTAAAGCTTCAGCCAGGAGCCCGGAGTCCTGATCCATCCACAGGGGCGCTTTGCCAGTGCTTGAGCCCCACTAGGGCCTCTTTCAAGGAGCCCTTGAGCTCAAAGAGCCCCGAGACAGCCTGGGCAGCTGAGAGCCCTCCACGGCGGGCTCCTGCCAGGACGCCTGGGGACACATGCTCCCTGCCCCGTCGCGGCCACCGAGGGCCGGGCCCGGTGGGAGGACCGCCCGGAGGGGCAGCAGGAGTCAGTCCAGGCTCCGGGGGGCTTGAGGGTCAGGGGGTGGGAACCCCGCGGTCCCTGGGCTGGAAGGGGGTCCATCTCACGGAGCCCCTCGGGGCAGGGCCTGTGGAGACGGTGCCCCCAGAGCCCCGCATCAGCAGCAGCCCCACCGCCACGCTCGAGGCCCGCCCCTCCATCTGCCGTCAGCAGCAACACGAAGCCTCCCTCCCTGCCCCTCCCCCAGGATGAGGGCCTGGGGCCTCAGTTCCCCAGCACCCCCAACCCTGAGGATGAGGGCCTGGGGCCTCAGTCTCCCCCCCCCCCCCCCCCCCCCCCCCCCCCCCCCCCCCCCCCCCCCCCCCCCCCCCCCCCCCCCCCCCCCCCCCCCCCCCCCCCCCAGGATGAGGGCCTGGGGCCTCAGTCTCCCCGCCCCAGGATGAGGGCCTGGGGCCTCAGTCTCTCCCCACTAGGATGTGAAGGCCTGGGGCCTCAGTCTCTCCCCACTAGGATGAAGGCCTGGGGCCTCAGTCTCTCCCCACCAGGATGAAGGCCCGGAGCCTCAGTCTTCCAGCTCCTGGATGAGGGCCTGGGGCCTCAGTTCCCTAGCAGCCCCAACCCTGAGGATGAGGGCCTGGGGCCTCAGTTCCCTAGCACCCCCAACCCTGAGGATGAGGGCCTGGGGCCTCAGTCTCCCCGCCCCAGGATGAGGGCCTGGGGCCTCAGTCTCCCCGCCCTGGGATGAGGGCCTGGGGCCTCAGTCTCTCCCCACTAGGATGAAGGCCTGGGGCCTCAGTCTCTCCCCACCAGGATGAAGGCCCGGAGCCTCAGTCTTCCGGCTCCTGGATGAGGGCCTGGGGCCTCAGTTCCCTAGCAGCCCCAACCCTGAGGATGAGGGCCTGGGGCCTCAGTTCCCCAGCACCCCTAACCCTGAGGATGAGGGCCTGAGGCCTCAGTCTCTTCCCCCCAGGATGAGGGCCTGGGGCCTCAGTCTCTCCTCCCCAGGATGAGGGCCTGGGGCCCCAGTCTCTCCCCACCAGGCTGAAGGCCCGGAGCCTCAGTCTCCTGGCCCCAGGATGAGGGCTTGGGGCCTCAGTTCCCTAGCACCCCCAACCCTGAGGATGAGGGCCTGGAGCCTCAGTCTCAGACAAGACTTTGGAGGAGAACGTGCCCAGGCCGCGTCCCCAGGCCGCCGCCTCTGTGATGCGGAGGCTGTGGAACCCCAGCGCCAAGTGGTTCTGTGGCGGTTACAGGAAACAGGCCAGGACAGGAGATGCTCTGCCCGCAACCTCGCAGATGAGCCAGGAGGCCTCAGGCCCGCGCCCGCCCCGTCGTCGGCAGTGCGGATGCTTTTGCTGACCTTGACCTAACCCGGCAGAGGGAAGAGAGTGTCCTCTGGTGGGGGCAGGGGTGTCCACGGCTCCAGGGAGCGGAGCCCCCGCGTGCCCCCGGCCACAGCCGACCAGCAGCCCACCCCCAGGCCCCAGCTGTGGTCCCTCGTCGCGCTGAGCTGAGGTCTGAGTCTCTGCATCATTTCAACTCCAACAGATAAAAGCGGACCACTGTTCTCTAATGAATCAACAGACACAGGATTCACGGAGGACGCGCTCTGTAGGGAAACAAAGATGTCATTCCCGCTCATGGCCCCCAACCCCGCGCCAGCGCAGACACTGACTCTTGGTCCTTCAGAGGGCAATTTGCTACTACATGCTATTACTAGCGTAGAAAAACCTGCTTTCAGGAAAGGCACGAAGTAAGTCTATGCCTTTTTTTCCAGGAGTCAAAACAGTATGGGACGCTTCCCCATATCTCCAGGGTCAAACCTTGAGAGCAGTGAGGTCGGCCTTGTGTTTGCACTGAGTTCTGATGGTTCAGTTCCTTGTCTGAATGATCTCAGACACCCTGCGGGGCAGACTGAGATGCCTCTCTCTCGGTGCTGGGAGAATCAAGGCTCGGGGGGTCAGGGGGCCCCAGGACCCACCCAGCCAGGTGGGAGCCTGGTCGAGATTCGCTGGGTCCCCCCGTCCCCACCACGTGGGCCATAGGGCAGTTCCAGGCAGGCACTGGAGAAGCGGCCTGGAAGGGTCTTCTCTCCATGGGGGGCAGACGGCGGCTGCCAGTGGGTCGGCAGCTCTGAAAGTGTGGCATCGAGCAACTAACACTGGGTGGCCGAACTGACTTTGACAGAGCTACTTACACGCTCGAGTTTTTCCACATCCGTGTAAGGGTATTGATTTTTGCGAAAGATGTCTAAGGAGATAGATTAGAAAAGCGTGCATGGCCCCTGACATGCGCGATAGGCTTACACCTGGGGTCTGGGGATGGAATTCTGTTTGGCACTTAGAGGACGGTGACACGCCTCTGCAAGCTGCTCTTGTCACCTGAGTCGGGGGTCACTCCAGGTCTAGGTCGTAGCGACCCACACATAGACCTTCGAAAACGGAGGGGATAAACGCGCATCAGACAGTCCCGTTCTGTTTCACTAACTGCTGTCCAAGTTCAGCATCTTTTTTCTCACAATTCAGGCTGGAAAGCTTTCAGTTGCATTTGGTCTCACTTATGCAACACGCCATTCACGTTGGCTCCATTCTTCTTTATATTAATGAAAAAATCCTTTTTATCTTGGTAAGCTTGGAAGCAAAACTCTTCCATGGCGCGCATGCTTGAGCTGACTTGTGCAGTGCACAACCCTGGCCTCTTGCCATGGCAGACAGTCTGACCTGGCAAGTCCCTGGAGGGGGCTCGGGTCCTCCTGCTTTAGCAGAGGTCGGTTTATTTTCAGGCCTTTAGAGCTCTTTTCTCCCCTTCCTCTTAGGTAAATTGCGTACATTTCCCCGAGATTGGAAAAACCCTTAAAGAGCAGGAAGGCGGGGAACAATAACACAGCCTCTACCCTATCAGGGAGACGCAGAGGTGCCGCCAAGCAGCCTTCGTGGTGCCTGAGAGGCGGGGCTGGCGGAGGCGGAGCGGCGCCTTCCATCCCGGGGCCTGGGGCAGATGCGGGCCCAGGGGGAGGCCCTGCCGTCCCCGGCTGCGAAGGGACTCCAGCTGCTCCCTTCTCGGCACCCGGATCACCACTGTCCTCTCGCTGGGCCAGGGGTGGGACAGCCTGAGGTGCACGTGGGCCCCGCCAGTTCCCAGGGGTGCTGGGTCCTCGGGGAGACTCACTGCAGGGCAATCTTCAGGTCCTCCCCTGCGGGTCCCGAGGCCACACCGGCTTCGAGAGCTGCCCCAGAGAGCTGCAGGGTGGAGGCTCCCCTTCCACTCCACCTGCATTATCCGCCAGGGCCCGGGTACCGATCCTGGGTCCCCCTGGACGACCCCCATGGACCGAGACAGATAGAGGGAGGCCTTGGGAAGAAACCAGGTGGGAACCTTCCAGAAAGCCAGCCAACAGACGGGCTCCTGGCTGCCCGGTGCTCTCCTGCCCGAGGCTGTGGAGCCATAAAGAGACGGCCCAACCTCCTCATTTTGATCTCGGGGGCCTCGGCCTGCAGCAGCGTGGATGGGGGCTTGGGTTCCCAGCCAGAGACCGAGGCTGGGTCCCGGCAGTGGAAGCACCAGATCCCAGCCACGAGGCCCAGGGCCGGTGACAAGGCCCTGCCTTCAGCTTTGCAGAAAAGAATTCCCACAAAGACGGAAAGCAGTTAAGTAAGTAAAATGTTTGTTAAGAGGAAAAAGAGTCCAGTACGCGTGGACAGACACGTGGGGGACTCAGGGAGGCACTCAGAGGCACTGGGTCAGGCCCTCATCGTGATCGGAATTACTTTTACGGGACCTTTCTTCCGGGCTTCCTGTGGCCAGTCATTTTGATTTGCCTGGTTCACAGCCCACACTTGGTCTGTCTAAGGATCCTCCCGTGTGCACACATATCTCTTAGACAAGGTGGTTTTACTGCAGAGGCGTCTGGGTAGAACATCCCTTGACATGACCCTCCTTTGGTCTCCAGAGAGTCTTTCTGCACACATGGGGTCTGGGAGGTCTCCTGACTTCAGGAATCAGAGACAGGACCCAGCCTCCTCCCTTACCTGTCCTGTTCTTGGAGTTTGGCCAACAGGGAAGTTCAGTTCAGTTCAGTTCAGTCTCTCAGTCATGTCTGACTCCTTGCGACCCCAGGAATCGCAGCACGCCAGGCCTCCCTGTCCATCACCAACTCCCGGAGTTCACTCAGACTCACGTCCATCAAGTCGGTGATGTCATCCAGCCATCTCATCCTCGGTCGCCCCCTTCTCCTCCTGCCCCCAATCCCTCCCAGCATCGGAGTCTTTTCCAACGAATCAACTCTTCGCATGAGGTGGCCAAAGTACTGGAGTTTCAGCTTTAGCATCATTCCCTCCAAAGAAATCCCAGGGCTGATCTCCTTTAGGATGGACTGGTTGGATCTCCTTGCAGTCCAAGGGACTCTCAAGAGTCTTCTGCAACACCACATTTCAAAAGCATCGATTCTTCGGTGCTCAGCTTTCTTCACAGTCCAACTCTCATATCCATACATGACCACTGGAAAAAACCATAGCCTTGACTAGACGGACCTTAGTCGGCAAAGTAATGTCTCTGCTTTTGAATATGCTGACTAGGTTGGTCATAACTTTTCTTCCAAGGAGTAAGCGTCTTTTAATTTCATGGCTGCAGTCACCATCTGCAGTGATTTTGGAGCCCAAAAAATAAAGTCTGATACTGTTTCTACTGTTTCCCATGTATTTCCCATGAAGTGATGGGACCGGATGCCATGATCTTTGTTTTCTGAATGTTGAGCTTTAAGCCAACTTTTTCACTCTCCACTTTCACTTTCATCAAGAGGCTTTTTAGTTCGTCTTCACTTTCTGCCATAAGGGTGGTGTTATCTGCATATCTGAGGTTATTGCCATTTCTCCTGGCAATCTTGATTCCAGCTTGTGCTTCTTCCAGCCCAGCATTTCTCATGACGTACTCTGCATAGAAGTTAAATAAGCAGGGTGACAATATACAGCCTTGACTTACTCCTTTTCGTATTTGGAACCAGTCTGTTGTTCCATGTCCACTTCTAAGTGTTGCTTCCTGACCTGCATACAGATTTCTCAAGAGGCATGTCAGGTGGTCTGGTATTCCCATCTCTTGAAGAATTTTCCACAGTTGATTGTGATCCACACAGTCGGAGGCTTAGGCATAGTCCATAAAGCAGAAGGAGCTGTCTCCTGGAACTCTCCTGCTTTTTCCATGACGCAGCGGATGTCAAGAGGGAAATGAACTGAATTGCTTTGCCCCGGGGGCTAGGCCTCCGGCCTCAGTTTTGCAAAGGTCCCCAGCCCTGCCCCAGGGCGGCTGATGGTGGAGACAGCAGGGCCAGCCCTTTCTGCCAGAGCAGGGGGTGGGCTGTGCCTCTTCCCTTCTGGGGGCCCAGAGAACAGGACTCACAGGACTGAACGCACTGGAACCCAGACTCAGGAGCTTGAGGGTGGAGAAGGCGGGCAGTTCTCTTGCCCTAATCAGAGCCCCTCAGACAGGCCCGCTGACGTCTGCTCTGAAGCCTCCATCAGGGCTCTGCTCCCGGGGGGTCTGCGGCCCACCTCCCTCCACATGCTTCTGGGTGGCCTGGGTCCCTCCTCGGCTTCACGTGCCCCCCAGTGGGAGGGTCAGGCCCCCACGACAGCCATCCTGCTCTCCTCTGTCCTGAGAGCCTCTGTGGGGACAAGGTCAGCCTCAGATTCTGCCCGCAAACGGCTCTCTCCTCCCGTGTTACCCCCTCCCTCGAAGTCCCCATCTGCGCACATGGGGCCGGGAGGGGCAGGGTTGGTGTCATGGGAGAGGCTGAAAAATATCTATTGACCACTTTTTCGTTGTATGTTTGTGTTTTTAAAACTGAACAGTAATATGGACAGGCATCAGGTGAACGTAGAAAACTCGTCTCCCAAAGCCCTGGACCCCGCTCCCAGGGGGAGCGCGTGTGTGCACACGTGTAGACGTGTGTGCGCGTGTGTTCAGTGTGCACACGTGTGGATGTGTGTACGTGTGTGTTCGGCGTGCACACATGTAGACGTGTGTGTGTTCCATGTGCGCACTGTAGACGTGTGCGTGTTGTGTGTACACGTGTAGATGTGTGTGTTCAGCATGCACATTAGCAGGTGTGTGTAGTGTGTGTTCCATGTGCACACACGCAGATGCGTGCACATGTATGTTTGGTGTGCACACGTGCACGCACACGTATACGTCCTGCTGTCTCCATAGTATGTTGACTTGCTTTCTCACTTAAGGGAAAGACAGCTTTCTGCCAACTTGTGTGGCTATTCCGCATTTTGTCCTAAATCGCTGAGTTCAGTTTTATTCACTGTCTGGATCATGTTTATTTCTCCAACTGCTTGGCGATGAAGACCTTGTGGGACACCTGTCCTGAAGAAGGAATTCATGGGGCCTGGACTCCATCTGAGGCCTGATCATGCTGACCATGCTCGTCCACCTTTCCAATGGACTCTGAACTCTGTTTTTAGTGCCTATGAAAACAACAACAGAAGGGTAAGACCCCCTCCAGACCGGGGAGCCTTGAAGATCGTATCTAGGTTATTCATCGCCTAAGAGAAAGCATACACTATCCCCCTTCCTCCAGACAGGCCATACATTTTTCTGTATCTATCGGAGTGTAACCTTGGGTGTATTGATTATTGGCTAATTGTTTGACTGTTTGAGCACATGAGCACATAGCAGGTGAATGATGGGTTATTGGGACTGTATTTTCCTTGGTTTATGTACGTCTCAAGGAATTTGGAGTGGTGGGTTCAGACACGTGCACATGGGGTATAAAAGACTTTCACAAATGCTGGTCGGAGCCCTTGGCTAAGAGGAGACTCTGCCTCGGGCCCGCCGGTGTAGTAAAGTGCACTCCCCCATCTGCACTGTCCTTCTGAGGGAGTTTGTTTCCCGGAGCGCGTGGCTACAACAGAACAAGAGGTCGGGCAGGGTGTTTTGCAGCTCCTTTGTACTCAGCTTCGATTTTCTGACTCTCTCTTCACAGTAGCTGTGCTTGTGCTGAGCTCCGTGCAGGGCCCAAGATCTCAGGAGGGTGGGAAGCTTTGATCAAAGAGGCTGCGTGATAATAAACTTCAAAGGCTGGTGTCTGAAAATCGGAGGTCATTTGAGGTTTTAAATGGCAAAATGCCATTCTTTGTTCTAAACACTCTCCAGGCCTCATCTGCATGTTGAGAGTTAAAAGCAGGATTGGCCAAAGCTCCGTGGAAAGTTCAGGAATGTTTCGGGACCCAGGAGTCTCAGGGCCTCACAGTGGACGGAGCACGTGTTTCTAACAGGGCTGGAGGCGGCCCAACCCTCCCCTCCCAGATCTCAGAAGCAGGTGCCCCTGCAAACAGCGCTCCACCCCCCTGGGCCCCACTTTCTGCTGTGAAATGGGAAGTGGACTCACCAGCTCTCCTTCAGGGGAGACATGTCTCTTCCCCATGCGTGTAGGGTCCATGCAGTCACTCTGAGCGGTCGCTCCGATCTGTTCCATACTCTCAAAGGCATCATCATTACTGTTATTATCTCAGAGTCCTACCTCCGACTGCTCTTTGAATTTCAGAGCTTTTTAATAAACACCTTCTGGTTGATTTGGTGGCTTGAGGCTCTGCGTGGCCCAGAGAAGTTCTTCCTGGGTGGCTGGTTCAAGCATGAGTGGGGTGGTGGGGGCTTCAGACAAGGCTTGGGGCGGGGGCTGAGCCAGGGAGAGAGGAGCCTGGGACGGAGCCCTACCAACCTGCGCGAGATGCCGCGTGAGAGATCTGCTGCGTCCTGAGAAATGTGCGTTCTCACCAGAAGCTGTGCGAGAGGGCTGCTTCCCGGGACCCTCAAATATTCTGTAACAATGTTTCTCTTTAATCAGCTGATACTGAGCCTGTTCATGGTTGTGGGGAGCGGGTGTGCAGGGCGGGGCGGGGCCCCAGGATGAGCGCAGGACAAGAGCTGGGAGCTCTGTCCCTCCTTGAGGAGTGGGGGTGTCTGACCACACCTGGGGGGCTTGGGAGGGCCTGGAGGAGCAGAAGGGACAGGTCCGTGGTGGCCAGGATGCCCCATCCAGGCGAGCAAGGACTTCTGGATCCCGATGGGCCCGAGGGAAGCACTTGCCAGAGGGCCGGCCGCCCCTGTGTCCTCAGGGACCCTCGAACGGCGCCCGCGTCCTCAGGGACCCTCGAGCCGCGCAGTAAAATGTGGGACTCCCGAGCTTCCTGACGTTCCTCCAACTTTAGAGCAGACAAGGCTGACACTGAGCGCCCTGCCGTTCTCCACTGACGAACAGTGGACGCCCCCGCCCCTCCCGCGCCCCAAAACTGGGGTCCAGCATGTCTGCAAGGAGTGCGACTGGCTGCGTCCAGACAAGGCAGCTCCTGCCTCGGTGAGGAGCGTCTGTGGACAGAAGCATGAGGGAGTGAGGGTGTGGAGGAATCGATCAGCGACGGCAGGAAAGAAGGAGGAAACAGCGCAGGCTGGGTCTCAAGAGCAGGGCCCATCTGGGGCCGGACCCAGGGCTGTGAGCTTTGTGTCCAGTATCCATGGACACGACACACCAACTGGAAATCCAGCCCCCTCCCCCGCATGGAAGAGCCCAGGGGTCACACCTAGACTCTCTGTCGTGAGAGAATTCCCTAATTATCTGTGTGTTATGCTTGCTGGGGTATGACCACAGGCCTATTGATTATTGTCCACTGTTACCTACCTGGCCACACCCACTCACCATCACTCCTCACCCTGTGAGTGTGGTCCATTACCCTTTCCCACGTGCGGGACTGTCTGAATCATCCGGGGTAAACTCGGAGGCCCGCTGTCTGCTCCCCGAGCCCAGAGCCTTTGCTGGAAGCCCTGAATCCCCGTGGGATCTGGGCTGGGTGCCGGCCCCTCTCCCCTCCAGGGGGTAGCTGCCCCTGAGGAGGGAGGGGATGTGCACCCTGAGACCTGGCACTCGTATTTCTCCTGGAACGAGGAAGTCCACCATCTCACGTACTTGTTGGGAAAAACAAAACGCGAAAACACCACCGGCTGATCCAGGGCGCTTCCTGTTGGCAAATCCTTGGAGCAAGATTATTTTCACCTATTTAGCTGTTAAATTCATAACGTGATCAGGCCTTTGAGTCAGGTAAGACTCCTGGAACCAGAGCCTCCCCGTGCCCCATTCAGTGGCTCAGGGCTACTAATCTAATCTCAGGGCACATGACGAGAGGCTTGATGCTCTGTGTGGCTGTGAGGCATGGTTCTCCTGCAGAGGCTGGAATGAGACCGGTATTTCTGGTTCTTAGCTCCCCTAGGGCCATGTAAACAAGCCTTGGGGACCCTGCTTTGAGACAGAAATGGCCTCAGAGCTGAGCTCACATACTTCTAACCATGTTCAAAACACTCATCAGGTTGAAGCAAGGCCATAAAGTCCACATCACCAGGACTCCACCGGGGGCCCCTCGAGGCTCATCCGGAGCTCCTCCCAGGCCCCTCCGAGGCGTGAGCTTAGAGGGTCCCGCCGCAGAGCCCTCGGCCGGGCAGGCGGGACGCAGCCCTCTGCCTCCCACGCTGCTGGGGACTGGAGACTTGGGGGCGGGGGTGGGGGTGGCCTCTGAGCTGCAGCCCCTCACCAGGAATCTGTCTGTGATGCTGAGGGACGAACAGAAAGACACTCAAAGCCCGGGGTGAGTGAATCAATTATTAAGCAGCTCAGCACAGTCGATACTACATTGTTGCTGCGTTTCCTTGTGGATATTTTTGGAGATTGCTTCAATATTTAATGCAACCCCAAACCTTAGGTCATCAGGAAATGCAGGCTCCAAGCTCTCAGGGCACAGCTTGTGTTATGCGGTCAGCCCACAGGAGGACGAGAACCGGGGGTGCAGGTCTCTGGTTTTAAAGAGCTCCCCCACCCCAACCTCCCCACATCCACTATTTAAAGGAAAGGTCAGGAGACACGTCTCACAGGCTCTTCTCTTGTCTGCCTTTTAAATAAACAATTTTTAAAGATTTAAGGAGAGTTGATTTACAATGATCTGTTAGTTTCAGCTGTGCAGCAAGACGAATCAGTTATACAGACACTCTTCTGCAGGCTCTTCTCCCACTCAGGTTGTTACAGTGTTGGGTGGAGCTCCCCGTGTGGTACAGTCACCGAATGTCACCATAGTTACTTCATGTCCACGAGTCCATCTCTGTTTTGTATCTAAGTTCATTAGAATCCTTTTTTTTTTTTAGATTCCACACATGAGCGATATTCTATGATACTTGTCTGCCTTTTAACACCACAGGCGGGGTTGCGTCATTTGCCAATGCCTGAATCGGCAGGTTGCCAGGGAGTCGGTTGCGGTGGGTCCCTGTTGAGGACTGTGAGAAGCGGGGTGGTCATACTCAGGTGCTGCGGCCCCTGCTTCTTGGTAGTGAGTGAACAGCGGGGCCACAGAAGGAGGCCTTCTGTGTTCCTGGTGTTTGCTATCGTGGAGGTGGAGGTGGCATTTTCTACTTGACTCAGAGAAGCAGCCAGCACCCCTCCCGCCACCCAGGGACTTTTCAGCGACCGAGTGGCTTCACTGGAGGCCGGGTGAGCGGCCGCCCGCCCCACGCAGAGCACCTCCTCGGCACGGGGACTGGGCAGGCACGCCTGTCTGCTGTTCGGGGAGAGAGCGTGTGAGTCCGCGTGCTGCTACGATCGTTTAGAAGAACCATGGGAAGCAGCTCCCGCGGCCTCTTTGGGTTGCAGTGCGGCCGGGGCCCTGGAAAGCCCCCCTTGCTTCCCCGCCTCCCTGCCACTGCCATGAGGCTGATGCTTCCTCTCACCGTGCGCGAGCCCCCTTCCTGGGCACAGCCGTGGCCCTTCTGCGGACAAGGCGGCCTTTCTCAGCCATGACTGCCTCCCGAGGTGACCACCGAGCCCACCAGCTGAGCACCGCGGCCGCGCGGCCCGCTCGACAGCCAGTCTGGGGCGCAGTGCCTGCAGCCCCGGCTCCCCCCAGAGCCCAGTGGGGTGCCGGTGGAGGTGGCGGGCGGTCCTCGGCCTGTAGGAGCACCTCTGCCGTCTCCGCCCCCGTCTCCACGTGGCTTCTCTTCATCTGGGTCCAAGGTTCCCGCTTCCTTCGAGGACGCCAGCCGTGTGGACGTGACTCTGAGGGGCACCGTCCACGCCTGAGCCCCTTCTGGTCCTCCAGTCCCACCGCTGGGGACCGTGACAGGCTCCCGAGGCAGGACGTGAGCTCAGGGCCTGGACGCTCCCAGGGAGGAACGGTTAGCACTGCTGAGATCCTCGGGGTGGGAGGCTGGTGGTCCAGGGTTGAGGGTCTGGGGGACGATGGCAGGGAGAGATCACCCACTTCACTCCCGTCTCGGGTGATGCTTTCAACCGCCTCCACGCCCCGTGTCTCACACTGATGGCCTGGGGAGGTGGGCAAGGACGTGACCACCACCACCCCCCGTCAGGAGGTGGGCCAGAGCCGCTGTCCAGGTGGCACAGCCTCACCAGGGCCGGTTTGTACCAAGTTTAACCGGGATTTCTTCCCTTTAGGTGAAGAATGTCTTTGTATTTGAGGCTCAAGTAAGACTTGGATGCATTGCTGAAAGGGCAAATTCCAAAACTTTCCACAAAGCACACAGGAACATTCAAAAACCGGCCCAAGAATTTCTGTATCTGGCTCTTAAACAGGATGCGATACAAAGGAATTAAGATTCTTTGATAAAATCCAAGGAAATTTCTAGCGTCTGTTGTTTTTGGCAGCAACCAAGACCCCTGGAGAGGGCCCGGCTCACGACTTCAGTTCTTCTGAACTGCTGCTCCTGTTCTAGCTGTTTTGAGCTATAAGAAAGGAGATCTTCATTGTAACAGCAGTTACTAAGGAAGGCAGCGATGCGTCTCTTAGAGAAGGTGGGTGTGTCTGTGGGACTTTTTTCCCGTGTGAGAGTAAACTGGCTCTGAGATCATGAACGGCATGAAGGGGTGAGGGGTCTGTGTGCTTCCCGATGAAGAGACATGAGCTTTTGTGGGAGACTGTCCTAAAGGAAATCACTCCTGGATGTGCGTTGGAAGGACTGATGCTGAAGCTGAAACTCCAATACTCTGGCCACCTGATGCAGAGAGCTGACTCATTGGGAAAGCCCCTGATGCTGGGAAAGATTGAGGGCAGAGGAGAAGGGGACGACAGAGGATGAGATGGTTGGGTGGCATCACCGACTCAATGGACATGAGTTTGAGCAAGCTCCAGGAGTTGGTGACGGACAGGGCGGCCTGGTGTGCTGCAGTCCATGGGGTCGCAAAGAGTCAGGCACGACTGAGCGACTGAATTGAAAAGGAGAGAATGTTTGGGAAGACAGAACAGACGTAGAAATGAATACTGAATTGACAAAAAAGAAAAAAGTCTCACGGAAAGACCCGAACAAACTTTTGCCCAGCTGGACTGATGCGAGGCCGAGCCTCGCCCAGCTCTGTGGTTGGAGGTGCGGGCGGGCCACTGGGACAGCAAGGGTCCTGTGACAGGAGGTGGCTGGCGGCGGCAGCCACCGAGTGAGGTTCTTGGGGGTGAAAGCCCACCACGTCTACATGAAATGGATCCGCAGGAGAAAGAAGGCGGACAGTCCAGCGCAATGGGTAATTTTTCCAGCGTTCTCTATGTTTGAAACTATTCATGAGGAGGAACTCTGACACAGCACAGATCAGCAGACGCCTGAATCGTGGGGCCGGCCTATTTCCTTCGTCCAGAGTCTCGGCACACGCTGGGTCCCCGCGCTTACCCCGTGGGCAGGTGGCCGCGGGCAGCCCTGTGTGTCCAGCGCCACGTGGCCCCTGGGCTCCTGTGTCAGCTCTCCCCTCCGTCTTCTGCCTGCTTGGGAATGACGTCGTGCAGTCCCGGCCTTCCGGGAAGGCTGCTTTGGAAACGGCCACGTCGGAACAAGGAGACGAGTCCCGCAGGGTCTCCATCTGCCCACGGTCGGGCGACCGAGGTGCGCTAACACAGCCGTGCAGCGTCGGCCTGGTGGTCTGTGTGCGGGCCGCTCTTACAGACGCGGCACCAGCAGGGCTGGCCGCCCGAGATTACACGGCCAGGATGCGGCAGAGCTGGGCTGAGGAGGGGCTCGTGTCCTGTCGGTGATGTAATCGGAAGCATGAATAGCATGAAGGCTTCGGAGCGGAGGCCTGGGTAGAAGGATCCAATGGCGTTTGTGCAGCATCGGACAGTGGGCATACAGCTGTGTGCACATGGGAAGCTCAAAATGCTTCGCAGCAAAGTGCTGGGAAAGCGGCGGAAAGCGGCGGCACTCGGGCTCAGAGCAAGGCAGCCGTGCTCAGGTCAAGGCTCCGGCCTCCGCGGGCCGCCACCTCCGGGCAGGAGGAGAGGGACCCCAGGCCCTGAAAGGGTTCGACCAGATCCTTGCTGCAAAGCGCCACGGGACGGGCTGGCGGCTGAGAGGCTTCTGGTCATGCCTTCCCCGGGGGGTGAGGCTTGGGTCCAGGGAACAGTGGGACCCGTGTCCCCGACCCCTCAGGTGCCTGGCCGTGCAACCCCCGGGAGTGGTGGGCTGCAGGGCGTGGGCTACTGTGAGCATCCAAGTGCTGCCTGGACAGGCCTCCCAGGGACGCTGGCGTCTGCCCGCCCCGCCGGCTGCTCCCCCGGCGGTCACCCTCCACTCCCTGGCCTCCCAGCTCTGCCCTTCACCTTCGGTCAGACGCCGGCCGATCGAGCGGCACAGGAAATTTTCACCCTTGCGCTCAGACGTCTTCTGGTTTTGCTTCTATTTTTAATCCCTCGGACTCACAGAGCACTTTCTCCGATGAGGTCAGGAGCCTCACAGACAGTGTCTAACGATGCTTCCCAGACTGGTGGGGGCAGGTGTTGTTGACCGGAGGCCTCAGAAGGACAACAACAACCTCCAGAGCTTCGACGGCGCTTCTGCGCAGGCAGGTGGACAAGAGGGGCTTCCAGGCGTCCCTCTGCAGGAGCTGTGCGTCTTCAAGGGCCTGGGAGTTGGAGCTTGTGTCTGGGGTGGGGGGTGTCCAGGCGCAGAGTTCCAGCACCTCAATATACAAGAGGGGCCACCATCTGCCTTACTCACGGGGACTACAAAAGTGGGGGCTCATGGAGGTCACAAAGCTCCTTGACAGTGAATCCTCCGGCCAACTCCTAGATGGCCCGGCTCTGGGGTGGTTAGTACCTTATTTCCTACAAAGAAACAAAGCTTCCCAGGTGGCACTAGTGGTGAAGAGCCCTTCTGCCAATGCCGGAGACAAGAGACATGGGTTCCGCCCCTGGGTGGGGAAGACCCCTGGAGGAGGGCATGGCGGCCCTCTCTGGTGCTCCTGCCTGGAGAATCCCATGGACACAGGAGCCTGGGGGGCTGCAGTCTGTTGTTGCTGTTCAGCCGTGTCTGGCTCCTTGTGACCGCATGGAGTGTAGCAGGTCAGGCTCCTCTGTCCACAGGATTCTCCAGGCAGGAAGACTGGAGTGGGTTGCCGTTTCCTTCTCTAGGCTCAACTGAAGCAACTTAGCATGCACCACGTGGAGCCACACGCTAACTCCTTGTTCCGGGATCGTGCAAGGCATTCTCGGCCCGGGATAGTCCTGCCTTCCAGGAAGATGCACTGGGAAGGGCGCCCTCGAGCCGGAGCCCTGGACAAGTCTGTAATTTGCACCCCTTCCTAGCACGTCAGCGCAGGCCGCCTGGGCTCCAAGGCGGAACCTGGCTCTGCTGGGGGCCCTGGGTGAAAGGTCAGGTCCCCAGAGAGGCGCCCCCGTGCAGGGCCCCCCAGGCTGCCTGGACTGCCCCGTCAGCGGGCGGCGCTGGGGGATCAGGCCGGGCTCTGAGCCGCCGTCAGGACGCCGTGTCTTGGCCCGGGCGCCCGAGCTGGCCCCCGGGTCCTCTGTGCTCCTCTCTGCACCCAGTGGACCCCGCAGGAGCCGGAACCACGGTTCTGTGCTCTTTCTGGCTCCCTCACACCTCTGGGGCTCTGGGAGCCACCCCCCGGCCCCCCACCCAGGGGCCTCCTTTTCTAGGAGCTCTGCTAATGAGACGGACAAGTTGCTGCAGACACCTGGCACCGCTCGGGGAGGCCCACGGCGGGACTGGAAGGGGGCGTCTGGGCTCCGCAGTGCGAGACGTCGATACCGTCGGTGTTTCTGTGAAAGAAACGCGGCCTGGCCCTGGCTCTCTGTTGCCTTAAATCAGTGTTCCCTGTAATCTTCTCCTCCCAGATATCACCTCAGCAAGGGAGATTTCGGGGGTGGTCAAGCTTTACAGCATCCCCGATTGTCAATTCATCTGTCTACCCATCACTTTATCAATCAATACGTTATCAATCCTATCTGACCAGACTCGGATGTACACACTGGGTCAACACACTTTCATCCTTGGCCAGGGAGTCCCTCGCTGGTCACTTCTGATGACACAGTGTTATAAACGCACACCCAAGCACAGCTAGGGCTTGAGCGTACCGACCTTGAACCTCGTGACTGCACGTCGCCCCACCCGCGCCAGCCCTCTCCCCCCGCCCCAGGGACCCAGCTGCCTGAATCCCATGTCTGTCCTCACCTTTCCCTCATTTCCCTGTGGCCTTGCATCGCAGGTGTTCCTAAAAATTGTGTGTGAGCGTGGTTGGTGTCAGCTCTGTAAGCGGGTCTTGGCCTTCCTGCGGTGCTGCCAGACTTGCCGATCACCTATTAATTGCCGCTTCCCCACGTTGCTCCATCTTGCTGTGGACCATCCGCTCTGCCGGTCATTGTAGGAAGGCCGCGTCCAGAGCTGTGTTGCCCGACTGCGAGCTCTCACGGTGGCCCACGGGCCACGGATCCGGCGGGGGTCAGGAGACCCCGTCCGGGACAAAGGGCATGTCACTCCTGGCCCAGCAGGCAGCACCGGCGTCGGCGAAACTGTGCGGCCCCCTCGTCAAAGCCCCACGGGGGGCGCCGACAGCCAGGTGGGGTCCGCACATGCAGAGGGTGCGGGGTGGAGGGGCCCTCAGGGACGGGGATCCTTCCTTGTAGGCGACTGGTATCCGGGGCGCCAGCCGCACCGCCGCCAAGGCTGTGAGCTGCACGGACCTTCTGGTACAGCCCGTGGGGACCTGGGCAGGTGGTGCCTTACCTGAAGGGCGTGTAGAATATGAGAGACGGCGGGGAAACCAGCTTGCAGTCCTTCAGGTCCTGCTCCTAAAGGAATAGAAAGGTCCCAGAGAAAGTAAGCCTCCTAGGCCTTTCCCATCCATCTGCATATTGAAAAAAGTGAACTTACCTGCTTTTTACCGCTTTTCGGGGTAAATGAGCTGAGCTTTAAAGGAGAACCCAGGAGGGGGGGCGTTTCTGTCCCCGAGTTACTGGAGGTGGACGGGGAGCGGAGGCTACTGACGGGAGGTGGGCGGCTGCACCTCGGTTTTGCCTCTCGGGTCGTTTTATCCAAAGTGACCGCGGCCACGCACCCGCCGAGATGGATGCCAGCCGCGATGGATGCCAGCCGCCTGCGCGGCTGCAGCGTCGAGCGGCAGTTCACGGACCTGACTGCATGTTTGTGCTGATTCAGCCTCAAAGTCAGGACGGACAGAAGGGACCCAGTTCCAGGAAGGAGCGAGCTCAGGCTGTAGCGTGAGGCAAGGCCCGGGCTGAAATCGAGCTGAGAAGACTCGTCTGTTCAAGAACCCCTTTCCCTCCAAGACTGTCCGCTCAACAGCTCTCGCAGCTTCTGCAGTGACCGAAGAAGCGCCCCCCAGGGGCACCCCCGGGGAAAGCCCCACTGCTCCTACCCCGGGCACGGAGGCTCTCAGGCTCAGCTGTACCTGGGGCTCCCCGGGGGATGTTGACAAGCCCCTGCCAGGCCACGGCCACACCAAGGGCAGCGGAATCCCGGTGGCTCCAGGTGTCCGTTTCCTCACAAGGTGTCCAGCCCGCTCGCTGTGTGCTCTGGGTCGACCTCACGTGGACCTGGGCGCAGAGGCGTTCACGGAGTTGGTGCTCAGTTGAACTCAGTAGCTTCTCTTGCCCTCACCTGTAGGATGGAGACCCAACAGCTCTTTCTACCTGGGGTCCCAGCCCTCAGTGGGCAGCTGGAGGCAGACCCTGGGGCCAGGGCCCCAGCGCTGGCCGAGGCTGGTATGGAAGGCTCCCGGGGGAGGCCTGAGGCCCAGCCTCTGCTGCCGTCTGCTCAGCACCGGCCCGGGGTGTCCCAGGGCCGGGGCGCAGGTCAGGGAGCCGTCGCGATCGGTCAGGCCCGCCGTCCCCTCCCGCCTCCTCCACTTGGCTGACAGTGGCCCCTGTTCCCTAAACAAAGTGTCCTGAGAGCTCCTGCAGGGCCCACCCGGCTTCTCCACGAGACGCGTCCTGGGGTTTAATCAGCAGTGGAGGTGCCTGGTGAGCTGCACTTGGGAAACGGGGATTCTCCAGTCTCCAGGGGCTCAGCCCTGGGCCTCGAGGCTTCTCTGTCCGGGGTTTCTCAGATTCCGGGGCAGCTGCGGGAAGGCCCGGGTCTTCCTAGGTGACGGCCTGGCTGTGGGAGCAGGGCTGGTTTTGGCTCTCCTTTGGGGCCTCTCCCACGTCCCCTGTGTTTCTTTAGACTTGGGGCTTCTCACTGGAGCTGACGGTGCTGACAGAGAGAAGCGCCTCAGGCTGAGCTCGGGGAAGGAACCCCGGCCTCTGGGGCGTGGTAAAGCTGCCTGGAGCCTCCTGGCTGCTTCCTGGGAGAGGCGTGGGGGCTCTGGGCTCCAGAGAGATGGCCTCATGGAGGGCGGGGCCACGTGGGGATGGAGGTCCCTGTGGGACGTTGTCATCCACACCCAGACCATCTGTCACCGGTCTCCCGGCGCCCCCGGGTCGAGCTGGGGACCTGGCAGATGCTGGGGGAGCCCGCGAAGCTGGCGGGGCAGTGTCACGGTGCTGGCCGGCGCCATGTGGCCGTGACGCGCGTGCCTCTGCCTGGTCGCGTGTGGACCCCTGGGAGGAGCAGGCCGCAGGGAGCGTGGGGGTGGGCCAGGCCGCTGGGGGTCTCATCCACCCTGACCTGCTGGCTGGTGCTGTTTCCGGCTTCCTCATCTGTGACGTGGGGACTGCTATAGTCCGTGAGAAGCATGCCAGGGGCCGTGTCACGCGCTGAGTGCCACCAGCACCGGCTGTCCCTCCCTGCCGTCCAGGAGGGAGCGGGCAGCCCCAAGCCCGGGGCGGGGGGACAGGTGCAGCGCTGTCCAGTCTCGTATCTCTCCTGTCCGGGGAGCCTGGGCCCAGTAGACTGCAGGCACCGCCCACCCCGCTGGCCTCGGACCTGCCGAGCGTGGGCCCTTCTGTCCACCAAGGCTGAGAGCGGCCTGATGGCCCAGCTGCTGCGTCTCAGCTCCATCACAGTCTCAAAGTAAAAAGGGAAGCCCGGTCCTACTATTCCGGATCGGTGACTTGGTTAATTTATAGAACCAGTTGACAAACTGAACGCAGGCTTGTCAGACACAGCGAGCGCAGGGCACAGGTGAGGAGGAGAGCCCCAGACAGAGGGCCGGCTGCAGAGATGGCGGCTTAAACGCCAGGTGAGGGGAAACAGGGTCTGACCTTTGAAAGAGAGGCCGAGTTTTTTCCATCAGAAAAGTGAAAAGGCGGGGCATATTTGAAGCCCCCGGGAGTGGATAACCAGTATCAGCCAGATCAGCTCTCCCGCAGCACGCGGCTCCGACCATCTGCAAAGCTCCCGGGCTCTTGCTTCTCCTCTGAAGATTTCCGAATTCTGAAATAGCTAGATTTGGCCCAGAGAGCAGATAGCCTGAAATTGCTTGCTGCTGCTGCTGCTAAGTCACTTCACTCGCGTCCGACTCTGTGCAACCCCATAGACGGCAGCCCACCAGGCGCCCCCATCCCTGGGATTCTCCAGGCAGGAACACTGGAGTGGGCTGCCATTTCCTTCTCCAGTGTATGAAAGTGAAAAGTCAAAGTGAAGTCGCTCAGTCGTGTCCGACTCTTTGCGACCCCATGGACTGCAGCCTACCAGGCTCCTCCGTCCATGGGATTTTCCAGGCAAGGGTGCTGGAGTGGGGTGCCATTGCCTTCTAATTACATTTCACCTAGAAAAAGGTTTGGGGGATTTTCATCTGGTACGGGCCGCACGGTTCTGCCTGGCCTTCCGGACAAGCCCCGTGGGCCTTTTGCTTGTCGCCCGCCTCTCCGTCAGCGACCGCCAGACTCGGGGTCACTGTGTCAGTGACTGGGGGACAGTGACTTGGGGCCGGGGTTCCCTTCTGCTTCTCCGGCCCCTTGGCCAGCGGCAACACCATTGTCAGCGCCTCCTTGGGCCTGGGGGGGGTGCCGGGGCCCCTGAGGTCCTTTTCTCTTCCTCTGGACCCCGTCCTTTCAGGGCAGAAATCTGAGGCGGCCTGGAGGCCACGGAAGGATGAGCCCCGCTGCCTGCAGCATTCTCCCCGCTGCCCAGGGAAGAAAGAGCCTGTCGAAACCCAGGGACGAGCTGGGGCCGGGTGAGGGTGCTTCGCCGGGTCTGCCTCGCTGGAGGAGTGGACGGGCCCGGCCCTGGGCAACCCCTACCCCCATCAAGCTGTCTGCAGGGGAAGGCAGGGGCCAGGAGACCAGGGGCCAAGGAATGCGAAAGCCGCGAGCGGCTCCCGAAGAGATCCTGTCCCGGAGTCGACGAGGACGAAGGATGCCCTGGGGTCAGTGACGCGGCCGGGCCACAGGCCAGGTCGGAGATCAGATGGAAACCTCACGTCAGCGCTGAGTTCACCGGCCTCGACCAGGGCTCAGGGGTTGTGTTAGAGAACTTCCGTCGGCTAAGGAAACCTGCCCCGAGGTCTGCAGAGGGTCGGTGACGTGTGTGGCCGTGGTCCCGCGGCTCGGGGAGGATGCGTGTTCACACGATCATCTGTGTCTGCCTGCAGTGGCTTCCCTGGGGGCTCAGGCCGTAGAGAACCTGCCTGCAATGCGGGAGACCCGGGCTTGATCCCTGCGTCGGGAAGATCCCCCGGGCTTGATTCCTGGGTTGGGAATGTTCCCTGGAGAAGGAAACGGCAACCTGCTCCAGTATTCTTGGCTGGAGAATCCCATGGACAGAGGAGCCTGGCAGGCCACAGTCCATGGGGTCGCAAAGGGTCAGACATGTTGAGCGACTACTCATGCACACACGTGTCCGGGAGAGTGGGGACACCTTCACCGAGCACGCAGGGCAGGACGTTAACAAGAGCTGAACCTGGGCAAAACGTTTATGGTCATTTCTGAGCTCAGCCTACATGTACTGTTAAGCTGTAGGTTTTCCAAATAAAATCAAGTCTCTGCAATGAATGTTAATCTCACTGTGAGGCCCCTCTCTCTGACACCCACACTGACACACACAAACACACACACACACACACTCTCTCACACACATCCAGACTCGCTGACACTCATACACACCCACCCCACACTCACGCATACCCCACACTCACCCACACACACACTCATACACACTATCTCTCACACACACACACTCACCGACACTCATATACACACACTTACCCACACTCATACACACACACACTCACCCACACACACCCCACACTCACCCCCCACACACCCCACACCCCCCACACACTCTCACACCCATACTCACACACACACACTCGCACCCACCCCCCTCACACCCACACTCACACACTCACACCCACACTCACACACACACCACACACTCACACACTCGCACCCACCCCCTCTCACACCCACACTCACACACACACACACACACTCACCCACACACACAGCACGCTCACCCCCCCACACACCCCACACCCCCCCCACACACTCTCACACCCATACTCACACACACACACACACACACTCGCACCCACCCCCCTCACACCCACACTCACACACTCACACACTCACACCCACCCCCCTCACACCCACACTCACACACTCACACACACACACACACACACTCTCACATGGCATTTTCTCTCTCACTTTCCCTCCCCCATCATTCACGAGGCCACGCAGGCCTGGTTTTCCACGGCTCTGTTTCATTGGCAGAGCTAGTTTGAGAAGGTCGGTGTTTAAGCAGATGAACCAGGGACGTGGCAAACTTTCCAGTGTGAGGGGGTGACCGAGCAAGGCTGCGTGAGCCTGTGACGGCAAGCGCTTTGAGCCAGTGTTTGCCGCGGTCAGAGTTCACCTGCAGGCCCCGAGCGAGGCCAACGGGCAACTCACGTTAGAGACCCCGGGCTCCCCGCACTCCTCCAGGCAGTCTGAGGGGCGAGGGTCTCCGGGTGCGTGACCACCCCAGGGCTGTCTCAGCCTTCTGGCTCCAGCCGGCCGGCCAGCATGTGGTCACCATCGTCCAGGGAAGCGGGCGTGGCTCTCGGTTTCCACAGGGAGATATTCATCATTGTATCTGTCCCTGCAGGAGGCCCTGGGAGCCGCTGACTAACTGCTGAGGCTGCACTGTGGAATCGGGGGAGGCCCAGGGCACTAAAGCCTTTTTCTACAAATAAGAAACCGGAGGAGGAGGTCCCCGCGGGCTCCAGCTTGGCTGCCAGCCCCCTTTCTGTGAGTCTCTCCATCCTGCGGGGGGCGGGGGCAGGAAGGCGCAGGAAAGGAAAGGAAGCCTTGGTTGGAGGAGTCCCTCAAGAACTCAGCGGGGGCCTTGGAATCAGCACTAGAATGAGGGGGTCTTTCCTTATCTTACAAGCGACCTGACCCGGGGGATTGGATCAGGAGCCAGGGTGGAGAGGGGAGACCCACACCTGATACTTAGGGCAGCAGCCTCCCCTGCTGCCGCCCCACCCCGCCTGGACACCCGGCTTCCAGAGCCCTCCGTCTGTAAGCCCTGAGCCTGCCCTCAGACCTGAGCTCCCAGCTCCCGCAGAGTCGTTGCTAAGCCCAGGATCCCGTTACAAATCTCAGAAGGCTCAGGGAGGAGCCGGAGGCTCCCTGAACGCTGCCCTGCCTGGCACCGGGCAATACCTGACCTATCGATGGATAGATCCATGGACGGGCAGGTCGGCACCATGCTCCCCTACCTCTGGTTTAAGCTCCGCTGAGGCTCAGAGACCACCCACACCCCGGGCGCCCCAGGCAGGAGGGCACCACGGTGCCTGACTCTCGGCCCCAGACTCCGTCTGCCAGTTTGGGGACGGGGTTCTCCGCACGGCCTCCTGCTGGGAGGTGTTGGCCACCGTGGGACAGCACATCGGGGATCTTTCTTCCTCCAGCCCAAGAGCAGCCTCAGCTCCACACGGAGAGGAAGGGCTGGACCATCGCTGGCACAGGAGCCGCAGCCCGCCCTGGCCCTGGGCACCCATGTGCTCTTACACCTCTGGCCCCAGCCTGGGCTTAAGCTGCAGTCAGACCTCCAGAAACTTGGGAGGATGGGGCTGAAGAAGGCTGTGGAGTCAGTGGCGGGTGGAGCCTGCTCTTCCGCCGAGGGTCTAAGGGGACCCACATTCCCATGCTCCAGCCCATGTCTCTGCCGGCATTTTTATGAGCAGTTCTCTTTCCAAACGAGCGCAGTGCGTCTGCGCACAGACGCAGCTCCATGCTGGGGCTTATCTGACCCACTGCTAGTAAACTCCTGGTCCGGGGAGGGGACACCCGAGGCAGGAGCCAGGGCTGGTGAGCAGCCGTTTCCCACCTAATATTTCCTTATCTGCTCGCCTCACCCGCGAGACCCTCGAGGACAGACGTGCACTTTACTTCTCGCCAGGCTCCCAGCACAGACCCAGGGCCCAGCCTGTCGCAGGCACCGAATAAGCGTTTTAGACGAATCCATGGGTGAAGCAGAGGCTTGGAGGTGACTCAGCAGGGAGGATGGATGAATCTGATGGCAAGGGGGGTAAAGGTCAGAGGAGCAGGACTCCTGGGCCGGGGGGTCAGGAAGGCCGGTGGGGGGTGACGCCGCAGCTGCAGGCGGGGAGGGGGGTTCCGGGAGGCGTCCAAGGAAGCACCCTGGCCAAGGCCAAGGCCATCTAAGTGGGACAGCCTGCTGTGGCCACAGGAAACACCAGGAACCACCCCCGAGTGCTGTCAGGAAGGAGGCGGAGGAAGGGCAGGAGGACCATCCTGCCAGCCCCGCGCTTGATGTCTGCACGGCTTCCGGCTGCCGAGTCTGAGGGACGCCTCACGGGGCAGAGAGTGAGGAGCGGCCGGAGGCTTTCCCAGGGAGACTGAGGCGGGAAACGGCTTTACTTCTCCGTCTGAAAATCAACGAAAGAGGAAACCTAACTTGGGAAGGTGCAACGATTAGCTAGATCCTGTCTGACCCTCTGTGACCCCGTGGACTGCAGCCCGCCAGGCTCCTCTGTCCATGGATTTCCCAGGCAAGCATACGGGAGTGGTTCCCGCTTCCTCCTCCAGGGCATCTTCCCGACCCGGGGATCGAACCCGTGTCTCCTGCCTCGGCCGGCGGGCTCTTTACCCTCTGAGCCACCAGGGAAGCCTGGCGCTCAGTCGTGTCCGACTCTTTGCGACTCCATGGACTGCAGCACGCCAGGCTTCCCTGTCCTCCGCTGTCTCCCTGCGTTTGCTCAAACTCACGTCCATCATGTGATAAGTAGATTAGGTAAATTCTTCTTTGCTCAGCTTCAGAACAGGAAGCGTGGAGAGTGTGCCCAAAGACTAAGTAGAGAAGCTCAGTGCAAACAAATGAGACTCTGGGTCCACGTTCCCACAGGGAGCACAGCCACACCCAGCAGAGGGCTGTGCTCACAGCCCCCCGAACACCAGCAGGGTCCTCCCAGCACTTCCCGTGGGTGGCAGACTGCATCCTGGCGAAATGAAGCGGCTTCAGTCACCTGGTTAGACACAGGAGGAACTTTTAAGACAAATAAGTATTACTTAATACAGTCAGCCAAAAAAAAAATCAAAGTCTGTTAACCTCAAAGGATAGATTGGAACCAATATTTCAAATGTTTATATACATATCATATGGTATGTTGTATATTTAATAAAGGAGAAATGTAAGCTAAGGCTATTTTTTTTTCCTAAAACTTGAGAAATACATGAATCTCGCTTGAAAGAAAAAAATACTTTGGCTGTAAGGTTTCAATAAATTATTTTTCAATTACGCTAATAGTCAAATATGGACAGAACTTCCCCAGTAGTTCAGATGATAAACAATGTGCCTGCAATGCAGGAGACCTGGGTTTGATCCCTGGGTCGGGAAGATCCCCTGGAGAAGGGAAAGGCTACCCACTCCAGTATTCCGGCCTGGAGGATTCCATGGACAGAGGAGCCTGGTGGGCTACAGTCCGCAGGGTCACAAACAGCTGGACACGACCGAGTGACTAATACTTTAAATATGTACAAATGTAAAATTATGTATGAGCTCCTTATACTTATAGGAAATTAAGCAAGACAAAGCTATAGAGTCAGTAAAGCCCTGACGAGCATCATTTCACCGGAACAGAGGAGCCATCCTGGTCTAAGGTTCTGACGAGGTGCACACTCTGCGCTTCTCTCGCTGGCCGAACAGACTCTTCTGGTTGTGAGCGCACACCACCACCTGAGTCGTCGAGATCGCATTTCCCCTTCTCCCCAATAAATCCGTTTGGCCGCGGCTCATTATTTAGACGAGCCAGTCGTAATCATGCGCCGCCGGCACTGTGCGGAAACGGAGAAACAGCTGCGCAGATAGGTGAATGTGTGTGCGCGCTAGCCGCCAGGCGCGTCTGACCCTCTGTGACCCCGTGGACTGTAGCCCGCCAGGCTCCTCCGTCCATGGGATTCTCCAGGCCTGAATACTGGAGTGGGTTCCATTCCCTTCTCCAGGGGATCTTCCCAACCTGCTCTCCTGAATTGCAGGCAGATTCTTTACTGCCTAAGACACGAGGGAAGTCACACAGGCAAAAAAAAAAAGAAAGAAATCCATAGGAGACATCTAGGTCTTTCCTGGCTCCATGCCCCCTTGGATTTGCCACCGCTTGAAGTAAGGAAGAAGCAATTTCAAATGCATTTTGAAAACTGGAAGGTCCGAGGGGGCCTTGCCAGGGTTCCTGAGTGGTCTGTTTGGAGGTGTGATGGGAGGAAATTCAGAAGATACAAAATGCTACAAGGTGTCTTGTAGACAGCTTACGAGCACGGTTGAGTACAGGGCAATGCCGAAGGTCACCGAACGGCTGCTGAAGGTGGATGGGAGGAGCTCCGGCCTCCTCTGGGACAAAGCGCGCGGAGTCCATGCTGGAATCGCTGGGGAGACGCTGACAGTCCACCCAGGCACCGAGGGAGCGAGAGACGTGCTGAGCGAAGACTGGCTGCAGTCAATCACCTCTCGCGAGAAAGTAAGCTGGCAGGACGGAGTTACCTGCCTGAACTCGGAAGCCTTTGAGTGCAAGGCTGAACTCTGTAAGACCAGGAAGGTCAGAAGGGTGAACAGACTGATCCTAAACCCAGATCCCAGAACCTGCGGAAACTTACTTAGTTTGGAAAAGACACTTAGTGCTTTCCAAAGAAGGCATAAATTTCTCACAGCAAGTAAATTCATGGGGCCTCTGATCATATAGTTAACACTAGGGAGGTTTGGAAGACTGTAGACATGACTGGTGGTTGAGACATGAAGTCCCATGGAGGGAAGTGGGGTTTCACCCACTGGGGTCAGCCTGAGGAGCCCACGTGCCATCACCGGGGGGACAGAGTTCTGGGCGGTGGACCTCGGGCTTCTGCGATTTCGACATCGTGGGGAGAGGCTGCCTGGAAATGGCGAGCACTGAAGGTAGGTTGATGGCCTACCGATTCAGAGGAAAACAACTTTCAACCTACTGGTGATGTTCCAAACTAAGGGACACCAGACTCCACTTCTGCTCTCATACGGGGACAAAGCGAGGAGCAAAAGGCGCCTTTTCTCAGCCTCCCGAAGCGCTTACGGATGCTTCCCTCTTGGCCCTCCCTCGAAATATTTATGACTCATGAATGGTCTTTCCCCTAAGTGCCTTTTGAATTGTATTTAATCAGCATTCATTTATTTATTTATAGCAAACACTTATTGAAAGGCAATACATCGATAATGGGAGGCAGGTATTAATACGATGTGGCCTCTGCCCTTCAGGAGCTCATGGTCCAATGGATGAACCGCAGGTTGAGAGCCGAGGGCGCCGTGCAGAGCGTGGGCTCGGCCCCCACAGGCTGGGGGCCAGCTGACCGCCCTGGCACCTGAGACCCCTTCCCGAGGGCTCCTCCAGTGTCCAGGTGGGTGAGGGTCAACGCCCAGGCAGCATCCCCGGAGTTGTGGGCGGGGGAATGACGATGCTGTGTATACACGGAACATAAACTCTCAGTGAAGACAGGGTGCGAACCTGGGCTCTGCTCCTCGAGGGGCGGCTGACGGAGCAGGAACCCCGGGGGAGGCAAGGACAGAGATGGGAGCTCCATGGACTGGGGGGACCACGGTCCTGACTCCGCGGAAGGAGATGGTCCTGAACCCAGGGGTCATCTGGGCGGCTGGGAGGTGATGGGGACCGGGGTGCCGGGACAGGAGCAGCTCCAGGGAAGCGCCACTCATGGGTCTGCTCCCTGAAGGCTGCCCTGAGCCTCGTCCTCGGGAGCGACAGCCGCTGTTCGTTCAGCGTCTGGGCTGCTGCACTGTCCCCTCGTCCCGGCCCCGGGAGGTGGGCTGGGCAGCGCCTCTTATCCCCAACTCCACGGAGGCATCCACAGTAAAAAGTGATGTGGATAAAACCTTGCGAGCTGTCATTTTAGCTGGGTTTTGCACTTCTTTTCCTGGTTGAATATCAACAGCCTGCCCAGACTCTGCAGGACTCGGTAAAAGATGATGTGAGACTGGCCTCAGGGGTCCTGGGTGGGGGGGGGGGTCATGGTCATGTGCCTCTGCTGGGGGAAGGGCCCCCAGGGTGTCAGGACCAAGGACTCAGGTCGGGGGTGACCTCTAGGGACACTGCACAGCGGGCGTACGCAGGCCAGAAGCAGGCAGCAGTCCGCGAGCAAGGCGCATTGGAACTGCGGCGGCTAAGAGCAAGGCTCTGCGGAGGAGAGGAGGGGGCTGGGGCTGCACGCAGAGCACCCGCCCTGGGCCAGGCCCCCGAGACCCCGGTGGGGCCGTGGCTTCCTCGTGCAGCTGTGCAGCCGGGACTGGGCACTGTGGGCAGCGCCGACGACCCGCCCCCTGCAGCCGCCGGGACACGCTCCTCCTGCGCTGAGCACGGGCACAGCCAGCGCTGAGCAGGGGCACAGCCTGTGAGGATGCCTCCTGCCTTTTATCTCCTGTGTCACTTAAATACACGGCAACGGCTTTTCTCTCCAGCCGTCTCCCGCAAGTGCTACAAGCCCTGCAAGAAATGTGTCCTTGATTACAGTCTGGTGACCTATGAGATCACTGCAGAAGAAAAGCGTTTTTAACCATCATTTTATTTATTTTGCCAAAATTGCACTTTCGAGCCTGCCCCTGGCAGGGACCGCAGCACCATTTCTAAGCATTATCGCGAAGACGACGCTGGCGGAGGGAAACCTGATCTAAAACACCCCTTCTTTGATATTGATTTAATATCAGAGGGCCATTTTCTCTTCATCTCAACCAGATGCTAAAAGGAACTTGAGGTGGATAGAAAGGACATTTCCTGAGCAAGGTAATGCTCATTACCCTAGAATAAACGGCAGCTTGTTTCCTTCCTTTGAAACATCTTCGAGCATTTTTTATATATATATAGAAAGAAGCTTGTAGCTGTGTGTTGAGACAGCAAGATTCTAAAGGATAAAAATAAATGCGAAGGACACATTTTTGCCTGTTATGTGTGCCCGTCATTCTTTGCAGTTTTATCGAGATATAATGATCAGTAACACTGTGTGAGTTTAGGGGGCAGGACACGGCGCTTTGACACATACATAAATGATCACCTCACCAGATGAGTTAACAGATCCACCACTCCAAACGGTTGCCGTCTGTGTGTGCATAGGTGTGGAAAGACCATTTAAACTCCGTAGTGTTCAGTTCAGTCGCTCAGTTGTGTCAGACCCTTTGCGACTCTAGGGACTGCAGATGCCAGGCCTTCCTGTCCGTCACAGTCTCACAGACTTCGCTCAAGCTCAGGGCCATCAAGTCAGTGGTGCCACGCAGCCATCTCGTCCTCCGTCGTCCCCTTCTCCTCCTGCCCCCAATCTTTCCCAGCGTCAGCGGCTTTTCTGATGAGTTAGTTACTCCAGTCTGTTTTGTTAGCAAGCTGCAAATATTCGGCACAGTTTTAACAGCTTCGGTTCCCAGGCTGAACACCAGTTTCGCCAAACTTATGCCCCTTATAACTGAAAGTCTGCATCCTTTGAGAAACACTCCCTGCCCCACTTCCTCCACCTCCCAGTCCCTGGAAACTAGCCTCCTACTCTGTCCATGAGCTGGACCTTCGGGATTTCACGATAAGTGAGCTTGTGCGCGTTTGTCTGTCTGCCTGGCCTCACTTTGCACAGCGCCCTCGGGCCCAGCCCTGCTGGTGCCAACGGCAGGGTCTCCCCTCTCTCTTGTCTGAATAGCATCCGGCGGGACTGGCGCCGCGTCTTTGGTCCACTCACTCGCTGATGCGGGCTCAGTCGTTTCCAGGCCCCGGTTACAGTGGATCAGGCGGCACTGAACGTGGAGCCTGAGATCCTGGTTCCCCCTCCTGCGGATAAATACCCGCAAGTGGGTGGCCTGTTTTGATTGTCGAGGACCCCCCCACATGCTGCTTTCCACGGCGGTGGCGCCGGCTTGCGTCCCCACCCACAGTGCTTGCGTCCCTCTGCTTCGGCTGTTTCTGGCTTTCTGATGCTGCCCATCCTGATACGTGGGCAGCATCTCTCACCGGGCTCCGGCTCGCATTTCTCTGATGACTAGTGAGCAGCTTTCCTTGTATTTGGTGGCCATTTGTGTGTCTTCTTTGGAGAAATGCCTCCCAAGCCTTTTGCCCATTTTAAAATCGTATTACTTGTGTGTGGCTGCCGAGTTGTAGGAGCTCCCCGTGTACTTTGGATGTTATTTGCTCACACTGGGTTCGCAGAGCCCTCCCTTCTCTGCCGTTTCCTAGAGCCGGCCGGCTGAGGTGCACTGGTGAAACCGTCTGGCTCTGGATATTTCCTGTTCAGAACCTGGAGTGCAAGGTCAGCTTTCTAAGACGGCTGCCCGCTTCATCTCGGCTGACCTTCGGCAGTGTGCCGTCTTCGAGGGGCGGGTCCCTCTCTTCTGAGCGGTCGCATGTGTGAGCCTTGTTCACGGAGCTCCCTCTTTGCCTTTTAGCGCCCACAGGCTCTGCACTTATGCTTATTGTTTTATACCCGACACCGCTGATTTGGGTAATCTAGTCACCTTTCTCAGGCTTTCTAATGGTCTGTCAACTGTGTTCATTTTTAAGCAGAAGAACTGACTTGGTGTTTCATCGATTTTCCTGATGTTTTTAATAATACCGATTACCGCCTTTATCATTTTTCTTAGTTTTAATAATACCGATTACCGCCTTTATCATTTTTTTTCCATTTTTCTTGGACTTGTTTCGGCCTTCTGTTGCTAATTTCTCGAGCTGGGAACTTCTGGTGTTGGCCTGAAGCTTCCCTTACTTCCTGAAGCTTTCCTGTCCGCTCTGCTTTCGGGCATCCCGCAGGTTCTGACGCGCTGCGTGCTCACCTTCAATGCAATGCAGCTGCTGGGGCCCTCTCAATGCCGTTGTGGCCTGCTTATATTTCAGCAAGGTCAAAGTGTTACCAAGCATGTGTTCGCTTTGTAATTAGAGGAGTGAAAATTCAGTGTGACACGTGTCTCCTGCCTCCTCAGTCATCACGGAAGAGGCCAAGTCTGACACCAGGGTCAGAGGAACGGCCGAGAGTCCCGGCGGGGAGGAGGGAGCAGAGGGCGCGTGCTGGGCTGGGGCGGAGGGCACGGTCCGGCCATGTCAGGCACGGATGGCTCGCTGGCCTCTGTGTCCGCTGGGTTAAGACATCCGTCTCTAACACCCTGTCCAGCACCTGAGGGGTGTTTGTGAGATGATCAGACTTGGACTCAGATTTAGGACCGCAGGCTCTGAGGCCAGAATGCTCTCTTTTAGAAAGTGAGATGAAACACAGCACAGTCTTCATTAACTGACAGAATAATTTTCCACACTTACAACATGGCTCTGGAAATTTCACCTAGTATTCGTGACATTGTCTGTGACTTGTGTGTTTCAGATGGGCAGCAGAGCTCTGGACAGTGACCAGGGCACCCTGCGGAGAAGGCCGTCCCTGCTGTGGAATCAATAATCTCTACAGACCAGACTCCTGCTCATTGATTAGATGGGGAGGTTTCCGCCTGCAGGGCAGCAGACACGGGTGAGCCCTTTGCTGGGAAGATCCCCTGGAGGAGGGCACGGCAACCCACTCCAGTGTTCTTGCCTGGAGAATCCCATGGACAGACGTGCCTGGTGGGCTACAGTCCACGGGGTTGGAAAGAGCTGGGCATGACGGAATGACTAAGCACCATGACTGTTGAAATAATTTTATATATTTAGAAGTTTTGCTACTTTTCACCTTTAATTTTAATACAAGTAACACAAGATTCGCGTACATGTAGTGCGGCAGTAGGCTTCCTTTTTAAACAGACTCAATGAGAAAATTGATCTCTTTGCTGTTCCTTTTAATGTGATCTTGAAAAATTCAGATAGTGAAATCTACTAGTAGGCATTCCATAACCTATTATATAAACTCTTAATTTTCAAAAGTTTATCAGGTATTTTTTAAACATTAACTTGTTGAATCCTCTCAAAGTTTGGCAAGCTGAATATGTTCATTCTATTTTAAAAATCAGAAAATTGAAGTTGGAATGAGGAAGCTGCTCGGACTCGTAAGTCCACTAGCAGGCACTGAGCCCCGCCTTCCTGGTGAAGCCTCGGTGCCCTCCGCTGTCTCTTCCTTGCTCTTACTGACGGCAGGGTGAAACAGTCTCAGAAGCATTCCGAAGATGAGGCAGACTCTTCCAACATCATTTCTGAAGATAGCATTCAATTCATTTGACACAGCAAAAACACACTCCTGATTACACACACTACTGATTAGCTCTTTGCAGTAAGGCAGGGACTGCGGGCCAGATAGAAAAGTGAAGGATGTAACGTCTGCTAGAAGGGAATGGCAAACCACTTCAGTGTTCTTGCCTTGAGAACCCCATGAACAGTATGAAAAGGCAAAATGATAGGATACTGAAAGAGGAACTCCCCAGGCCGGTAGCTGCCCAATATGCTACTGGAGATCAGTGGAGAAATAACTCCAGAAAGAATGAGGGGATGGAGCCAAAGCAAAAACAATACCCAGCCGTGGATGTGACTGGTGATAGAAGCAAGATCCGATGCTGTAAAGAGCAATATTGCATAGGAACCTGGAATGTCAGGTCCATGAATCAAGGTAAACTGGAAGTGGTCAAACAAGAGAAGGCAAGAGTGAATGTCGACATTCTAGGAATCAGCAAACTAAGATGGACTGGAATGGGTGAATTTAACTCAGATGGCCATTATATCTACTACTGCGGGCAGGAATCTCTCAGAAGAAATGGAGTAGCCATCATGGTCAACAAAAGAGTCCAAAATGCAGTACTTGGATGCAATCTCAAAACGACAGAATGATCTCTGTTCATTTCCAAGGCAAACCATTCAGTATCACGGTAATCCAAGTCTATGCCCCAACCAGTAATGCTGAAGAGGCTCAAGTTGAACGGTTCTATGAAGACCTACAAGACCTTTCAGAACTAACACTCAAAAAAGATGTCCTTTTCATTATAGGGACTGGAATGCAAAAGTAGGAAGTCAAGAAACACCTGGAGTAACAGGCAAATTTGGCTTTGGAATGCGGAATGAAGCAGGGCAAAGACTAATAGAGTTTTGCCAAGAAAATGCACTGGTCATAGCAAACACCCTCTTCCAACAACACAAGAGAAGACTCTACACATGGACATCACCAGATGGTCAACACCAAAGTCAGACTGATTATGTTCTTTGTAGCCAAAGATGGAAAAGCTCTATACAGTCAGCAAAAACAAGACTGGGAGCTGACTGTGGTTCAGATCATGAACTCCTTATTGCCAAATTCAGACTTAAATTGAAGAAAGCGGGGAAAACCACTAGACCATTCAGGTATGACCTAAATCAAATCCCTTATGATTATACAGTGGAAGTGAGAAATAGATTTAAGGGCCTAGATCTGATAGACAGAGTGCCTGATGAACTATGAAATGAGGTTCGTGACACTGTACAGGAGACAGGGATCAAGACCATCCCCATGGAAAAGAAATGCAAAAAAGTAAAATGGCTGTCTGGGGAGGCCTTACAAATAGCTGTGAAAGAAGAGAGGTGAAAAACAAAGGAGAAAAGGAAAGATATAAGCATCTGAATGCAGAGTTCCAAAGAATAGCAAGAAGAGATAAGAAAGCCTTCTTCAGTGATCAATGCAAAGAAATAGAGGAAAAGAACAGAATGGGAAAGACTAGAGATCTCTTCAAGAAAATTAGAGATACCAAGGGAACATTTCATGCAAAGATGGGCTCAATAAAGGACAGAAATGGTCCGGACCTAACAGAAGCAGAAGATATTAAGAAGAGGTGGCAAGAATACACAGAAGAACTGTACAAAAAAGATCTTCAAGACCAAGATAATCATGATGGTGTGATTACTCACCTAGAGCCAGACATCCTGGAATGTGAAGTCAAGTGGGCCCTAGAAAGCTTCACTACGAACAAAGCTAGTGGAGGTGATGGAATTCCAATTGAGCTCTTTCAAATCTGGAAAGATGATGCTGTGAAAGTGCTGCACTCAATATGCCAGCAAGTTTGGAAAACTCAGCAGTGGCCACAGGACTGGAAAAGGTCAGTTTTCATTCCAATCCCAAAGAAAGGCAATGCCAAAGAATGCTCAAACTACCGCACAATTGCACTCATCACACATGCTAGTAAAGTAATGCTCAAAATTCTCCAAGGCAGGCTTCAGCAATACGTGAACCATGAACTTCCAGATGTTCAAGCTGATTTTAGAAAAGGCAGAGGAACCAGAGATCAAATTGCCAACATCCGCTGGATCTTGGAAAAAGCAAGAGAGTTCCAGAAAAAGCATCTATTTCTGCTTTATTGACTACGCCAAAGCCTTTGGTTGCGTGGATCACAATAAACTGTGGAAAATTCTGAAAGAGATGGGAATACCAGACCACCTGACCTGCTTCTTGAGAAACCTATATGCAGGGCAGGAAGCAACAGTTAGAACTGGACATGGAACAACAGACTGGTTCCAAATAGGAAAAGGAGTACATCAAGGCTGTATATTGTCACCCTGCTTATTTAACTTCTATGCGGAGTCCATCATGAGAAATGCTGGGCTGGAAGAAGCACAAGCTGGAATCAAGATTGCCGGGAGAAATATCAATAATCTCAGATATGCAGATGACACCACCCTTATGGCAGAAAGTGAAGAGGAACTAAAAAGACTCTTGATGAAAGTGAAAGAGGAGAGTGAAAAAGTTGGCTTAAAACTCAACATTCAGAAAACGAAGATCATGGCATCTGGTCCCATCACTTCATGTGGAATAGATGGGGAAACAGTGGAAACAGTGTCAGACTTTTATTTTTTGGGGCTCCAGAATCACTGCAGATTGTGACTGCAGCCATGAAATTAAAAGACACTCCTTGGAAGGAAAGTTATGACCAACCTTGATAGCATGTTGAAAAGCAGAGACATTACTTTGCCGACTAAGGTCCATCTAGTCAAGGCTATGGTTTTTCCTGTGGTCATGTATGGATGTGAGAGTTGGACTGTGAAGAAGGCTGAGCGCTGAAGAATTGATGCTTTTGAACTGTGGTGTTGGAGAAGATTCTTGAGAGTCCCTTGGACTGCAAGGAAATCCAACCAATCCATTCAAAAGGAGATGAATCCTGGGATTTCTTTGGAAGGAATGATGCTGAGGCTGAAGCTCCAGTATTTTGGCCACCTCATGGGAAGAGTTGACTCATTGGAAAAGACGCTGATGCTGGGAGCGATTGGGGGCAGGAGGAGAAGGGGACGACAGAGGATGAGATGGCTGGATGGCATCACTGACTCGAAGGACGTGAGTCTGAGTGAGCTCCGGGAGTTGGTGATGGACAGGGAGGCCTGGCGTGCTGCGTTTCATGGGGTCGCAGAGTTGGACATGACTGAGCCGCTGAACTGAATTGAATTGAGGTTTTTTTCTCTAAAGCCGGTCGATTGGATTAAGTTGCAATCCCAGGTCTCACGGTGGCAATTCACCCCTCTGAACACCAGAGGGCAGCACCAGGCCGGCTCACGGAGACCGCCCGCAGCGACCCCCATCGCCTGGCTTGCTCCCCCGACTACCCGGCTGCAGCCCACCTCGGGCCTCTAGGGGGCGCTGGTGGCCTGGCGCTGTAATGACAAAGAGGGGATTCCTCGCTGGTCCTCTGAGGGTTTGCGGAATGGAGGGAAGAGTTGAGAAAGTTCTGAACCAAACTACATTTTCTCCACCTCGTGATCCTGTCAGATTTCTGCATCCCACGTAGCGAATGCTTCCTTCAAAAATGTTTCTACTCTATGTCCTGCAGCAAGAATTCCACATGATTTCCCAGGAACAAAGAACCTGAAATTTCCACACAGCCCACCGGGGACTTTTGGAAAGCAAAGAGCACTCACTGGGAAGAAAAAATAGCAAAAGCGTACGGAGACAGAAGCTCTGACGTGGTGCATGCCAACTGGCAAAGAATTCTCTTCTGCCTGTGGCATCGTCGTGCCCCGACCAGGGATTGAACCTGGGTCACAGCAGAGAAAGAGCTGAGGCTTAACCACTGGGCCGCCAGGGAGGCCCTGCAAGATGTTTCAATACACAATTTCGTATTTAGTAAGTTTCTATCTTTAATAAGGTTTTATATTCAATACGTTTTATAAGTTTGTATCACCTAATTCTTAAATGAAGTGTTCAAATAAGCAGTATTAATATACTTCAGGTTTGTGTGTTCAGCTGCGTCTGATTGTTTGCAGACCTAGGGGCTGTAGTTCAGACGGCAAAGAATCCGCCTGCAATGCAGGAGACCCAAGTTCAGTCCCCGGGTGGGGAGGAGCCCCTGGAGAAGGGAATGGCAGCCCACCCCAGTACTCCTGCCTGGAGAGGTCTATGGACAGACCACGGGGTCCCAGAGAGTCAGACATGACTGAGTGATTTTACTCACTCACCCGCTCGCTCACGGACTGCTGCCCGCCAGGCTGCTCTGTCCCCGGGATTCTCAGGGCAAGAGTACTGGAGTGGGCTGCCACCTCCTCCTCCCGGGGATCTTCCGGTTCCGGGACCGACCCCACGCCTCTCGTGTTTTCTGCGCTGGCAGGCAGGTTCTTCACCACTAGGGCCACCTGGGAAGCAATGCCTCTTATCGGCCATCACTCACCAATAGAGATTTAAACCTTGCATTCCGGGCAGTAACTCAGGCTTCTTTCAGTTACTCTTAGGTAGTGTGTTGAGAGCAGAAAGAACCTAGCCTGCAAGAGACATGGATCCCAGACTCTGCTTGACCGCTTGGCGCTGTGCCAGCTTCTCTGAGCCGCAGGCTCCCTATTTCCACAGCTGAGGTCACACAGTCCTCATCAGGGAGGCCTGGCGAGGAGAGCTGTCTCATCTCCGACGCCTGGTCGGCGGCACAGGTGTAACTGACGCAGATGCTCAGGGTCACTGGCCAGAGCTCAGCCTGGGCGGCATCCAGCTCTGCTCCCCTTCGCAGCGCGCCTGCCTCCACCGTCCTGGCCAGGAAGCCACGGTTCCAGCGTGGCCGAGCCTTTGCGGTGTCCCATGGGTGGTCCACAGCGTGGGGGGGGGAAGCACTCGTGCACCCACACCCTGCCCTCCCCGCCCCATGGCGCTGCCTGGCCGGCCTGGGAAGTGGAGGCGGCCCGACACCCCGCCTGCTCAGGAGATGATGGGCTAAGAGAACGCCATCCCCAGGGACACGGCTCTGACGAAGACTCAGCGTCTGGGTCTCCTCTGAACTCACGGCTTTCCAAACGGACTTCAGCCGGCGGTTTGGGTCCAAGGCTGACTTCACTGGCTTTAATGTTCTTTACGTATAAAACCAAAGCGTTTGAAAGCAACGGGGCTTCTAAGATGGGGGAGAGGAAGGTTCGTCACGTGAACTGTGGCACGTCCTTACACACTGCTCCGTGGCCATGCAGGGCCAGAGGGGTTTGGGCGTCCAGATGCTAAGACATTAACGCGCAAAACAAGTTTGCTGGGGGAGGATGGCCCGTCGGCCCAGCAGTGAGGACCGCGCTTTCAGATGCTGAGGGCTCAGGTTCGATCTCTGGTCGGGGAGCTGAGATCCCGCACGTCTCACAGCCAAACAACCGAAACAGAAAACAGAAGCAATATTGCAACAGGTTCAGTAAAGGCTTAAAAAATGTCCACGTTAAAAAATCTCAAAAAAAGAAAAGACTAATGGGGGCTGTCCCTACGGGCACAATTATGCCTGATTTTTAGCCTTCAGGTACTTTTGTGGCTTCTCATTTTTTCCATGTACATTTGCTATTTGGGGGGCAGAAAAAAGTCTACTTTAAAATAAGCACATGTATATATTGCCACTGAAATAAAAACGATTTTGTAAGTTAATATATGGAGACCATTTCCCCAACTACAAAGATGACAAAAGAAATCTCTAAAAATACAAAATGAGAATAGGAGGCTTCAATTGAGAATAAGAGGCCACAATGCCAAGACTAAGGAAAATGGGGTAAAACCTAATAGGACCTAGTAGAAATTAGAACAGAGCATTTGGCATTGATTGGATTGTTTTCTCCCAGGAAAATGAGAAATCCTATCGGGTTACGGCTAAAATGCTGTTTGGAGTTCCGGAAATGGAGCTTCAGCAGTGATGCTGTGTCTGGGAGCTTGCTCTGAGAGCCCAGGGAGAAACAGTGATCTGATCAGAGACGTGGATGGTCTCACGATAAAGAGCTGAGGGTCGGCTTGGAGCAGAGTCAGCGGGACGACAGTCTGGCTGTGAGGGGAGCGAGGTCAGTCTCTTCCCTCCCGCCCCCCGCCTACCCCCGGCCTCTTCATGCACACGTCACCTTCATCCCCCGTCTGTACACACAGGTGAAAAAGACACGTGGGTGCTGCTCGCGTGTGGGACTGCTACACTGGATTCTTCTCCTTCCAAGGGCCCTTGACGCGTTTGCTTACGGGTCGTCACTGCTGCACGCGGGCGCTCCCCGGTCCTGGCGAGCAGGGGGGAAGCGCCCGTGCGCCCACACCCTGCCCCCTGCCCCCAGCTGCGGTGGGCAGGCCTTTCTTTCTGCGGATTCTCCTGTCGCGGGTCACAGGCTCCAGGCACTCGGGCTTCGGGCTTCAGCAGTTGTGGCTCACGGCTTAGGTGTCCTGTGGCACGTGGGACCTTCCGGGACCAGGGGTCACACCTGTGTCCCCTGAGTTGGCAGGCGGATTCTTTACCACTGAGGCACCAGGGAAGCCCTCTCCTGAACTGTTAATGGCTTCTAAGTTTCAAAGCAAAGCCAAGTCAATCTACCAGACATAGAGAAGTGGTAACTGAATTACCCACAAAGAGCAAAGACGTGCCTAGTTTGAGGAGAAGGAAACTCTGAAGCAGCCCCCTTACAGCCCAAAGGCAGCCGTGGGCGCTGCAGATGGCACAGCCCCCTCGGGAAGTGCTTCTGTGACGGCTGGTGAGGGACGCTGGGGTGCCAAGGTCAGAGGTCAGAGTGGACGAGGTGCGGTCCGCTCGGTTCTTTCAACAAGAACCCCAAATTCATAAAACACCTCCATTTTTGCTTTTCAGATCAGAAAGTGGGCAAGAAGTGAAACCAGCAGCCCTCGTCAGGAGCGGAGGCGCCCGACAGCCTGCCTCTGGCCTCGGGGCTCTTCCTGCGCTTCAGTCAAGTCAGTCGCTTTTATAGGGAAAATAGCCTTTTATCGAAATGCAGTGGGCTTCCGACGTCGCATCACGTCTGCAACTTCTAAACTGTAAGCTGAGTCTGCACACAGGGAGGCTTCAGGCTGCAGTCCTTGCCTTGGGAATATCCTCACGGCACTCTCATACTTACATTACACTCCGAATGTGGGCACTGGGGAGGGACTGTGCGGGTGTGTGGTTTGTGCAAACTGAAGTGTTAGCGTGTAAGATGCTTCGATTCTGTGCTTCATGTCGTATAGACTTGCCCTGTGTATCCCAGCTGTATCTTTAAAAATACCCTCGAGCCGACTTTACGTAACAAGAACAAGCAGCCGGGTTGTGCACAGTGGGTCCTGGGTCTGTCCCGTTGTCTTGGGAGGACAGTAGATGGACTGTTATGACCAAGAGCAAATGCTGTTCTCCACTCTGCAGAGATGAGCTGAATCCTGCTGCTGCCAAGGTAACGCAGGATAGGTATTTATAGAAATGAGTGAGCCATCCAGTCGTTTTGTGTGCTTCAAATCAAGCCCGGAGCACAAAACCCCAGCCCGGGAGAGAGAATCTATTCAAACTGCCTGGGAGGCCCCAGCGGCCACGGCGGCTCCTGGAAGGCTTGCAGCCGGAGGCTCTGCGGCCCACGGAGGCCCCCTGGCTCCCATTGTTGATTTGGGCACAGCGTTTGTTCCGCAAAAGGGGGCCAAGCGCTCTAATCATCCGGAAAACTAACTTCTTTTTTCCAAACGCTTGATCACATTTCTCCTTTGCAGCTTTCCTCGGACTCCTCAGGACTGAAGGGCTGAAGACCTGGGAGCTGCTCCAAGAGGTATCAGCACTCAGGAGTGTCTTCACGACGGGTTGAAACGGACCGCCCTTGGGTCCTGCCACCCAGATGTGAACCCTGGGTCCACCCCCGGCTGAGACCTCGGCAGAGGGACTCATGGCTTCGGGGGGCAACGGGGGGAACGGCACGGGGCTTGTGGAGATCGGCAAGGGGCTACTCCGTGCTGGACACAGAGAGCAGGTCGCGGGGCCCATCACAACCCTGGCAACACTGTGCTGGCCTGGTGGGCACCGTAACCCAGCGGTCCCTGCAGAGGGCCCTGGGGGTCCTGAGTAGATGGAGGCACCCTGGGTCCCAGAAGCGTCACAGGCTCTGGGACACTGGGGCCAGCCTGGGCCCGTGGCAGATTCAGCTTGGGTTTATCAGCCTGATTTAGCCTGGGATGCCGTGACCAGTGGTGAAGCCAGATCTTAACTCCCTGCCCGGGAATTGAATGTGGGAAGCCTGGAAGGGAACCACGAATCGTAGCCACCAGACCAGCAAAGGAGACAGGCTAGAAGCGTTTCTCCCTGGATCTTTGCCCGGGTGAAAAAGGCATTTATCGCGGAGGGAGACACTGTACATGCAGGTTCAGAGTTTATTCTTGGAGGCAAAGGGCAAGAGCCCGTGGGGCCGCGCGCAGCAGTGCTGTGTTTGGCCGAGACGGACGCGGGGCAGAGACGCGCCCAGAGAGAAGGCGCGGACAGGCGCCCGGGGGGAGGGCGCAGAGGAGGGGCGGCCAGGCCACTCGGGTTGGTCAGGTCTCCCTTCAGCCAATTACTGGTTTCTTCTTCCACACCGGACCTACCCGGGGACCCACCCTGGGTGAGCACACCCGCCTCAGCCAAGGCGGATCTCAAAGTGAAGGCTTCTGGGGAGAGCAAGACTCATTACGGCCTGGCATTGGCCCTTGACTTTTGACCCACAAGGAGCGTTTCTGCATGTGTGTAGGGTCTCTTTTGTCCCAAAAAGGGCGGAGCGGAGGCCCTTGAGCCCTCACTCACACAGGGTTTTGCCCTCTTTGTCCTTGCCGTGACTGCCCCCTTAATGTGCTCACGAAAGACAGGCGCTGGCCTTTGCCCTGTTTCTGTCGTCACTTCCGCTCCGGAGGGCAAGCAGGAGGCTGACTGTAAATGCTTCAGCTGGAGCCCACCCATCTCTCGTCTCAGAAAATGCTGATAGCTCTAAGTATCCAGCCTGAAGTCCACTTGGTGCCCCAACAACTGCAGACGGGAATCCAGCCTGGAGCCCATCTGTCCCCTAAGTCAAGCCTACTGACGGTGCCTGGGGCGATGGAATAGGGCGGAGGGCAAGGAGGGGGCGTGCAGGGCGCACCGTCGCCTTCGACCTGGCCCGAGAGGCGTGTCCGGTCCCCAACCCTGGAGGCAGGTTCCAGGTCTCAAAGACCAGTGGCCAGCACCCCGTGCCGACCTCAGGCCAGACCCTGCAGACATGGCCCCAGCTCCGAGGACAGCCTCTCCACTGCACACCTCCACCTTCCTCACGCCTCACGACGGCTCTTCTTAGACTTGGGGAATCTTGAAAAAGTTGTTCAAACCTTCTACCAACAGAATCAACGTATCCCCAGTCACCCCCAGACAACAGAGTGAACAGTTGACCAGATGGGAATGAACTGGGATGTTCACGTTGGTAAACGCACGGTCAAATGGGTAGAGATGAGGGCAGGATGGAATTTTGCATCCAAATAAGGATGTTTCATCCCTGTTCGGAGAAGGCAATGGCACCCCACTCCAGTACTCTTGCCTGGAAAATCCCATCGATGGAGGAGCCTGGTGGGCTGCAGTTCTGGGGTCGCGAAGAGTCAGACACGACTCAACGACTTCACTTTCACCTTTCACTTTCATGCATTGGAGAAGGAAATGGCAACCCACTCCAGTGTTCTTGCCTGGAGAATCCCAGGGACAGGGGAGCCTGGTGGGCTGCCGTCTATGGGGTCACACAGAGTCGGACACGACTGAAGTGCCTTAGCAGCAGCAGCAGCAGCATCCCTGTTATGAAAAGTCATTTATTTTCTTTTACAAGTGTTTTAAAATTAATTTAAAATGTTTAAAATCAAAGAAGCAACATTCCAGTTGAACACCATATTAAAAAAATGTGATATGCTTCAAACACTGTAAATATAGAGAAAGAAGATCAAAGAACGTAGGCAAAAACAATGCTGGAAAACAGGGCAGGCGGCGGGTTTCTGCTTCCCAAGCTGGGCTGAGAAGAAAAGTTAGGACTCAGGCCTGGTGGTGTGTACAGCAAAGGTGTCAGGTGTCAGCCTTTGAAAACCGAGGCCAATTCTTCAGACGTGCGAGAAGCATAACACACTCACAAAACAAGAAAACAGAAAGGACAGTGGCTCAAAAGACTTCTTGACTTCTAAAGTAATTTATCCATGGACTCACAAGGGCTGGATGACAAGTTCCTGAGATATGTGCGTCTTCAAAGCTTAATTGGAGTTTCTCTCTGTTGATCTGATGTCAGAACAGCAGATCATTATGGTCTCGAAAAAGAAGAGTGAATATTAATTGAAAAGTTCACTGGAATTTGAAAGCCTGTTCACTAGTTGCAGTCAATCAGTCACTAACAATCTTTACAATGATGGAGTTGGGTACCAAAAGCTCGGGAATCACAAAGCTTTCCTTGGAGGTGGCTTCAGTGTGTTTTTCCAACCATGTCAAATGTGACGTGGAAGAAAGGAAATGAGAGAATTTTAAATCTGGCCCGGGTCAAGGGGAAGGAAGAGCAAGCACCTCGTCGCACGGCGACGAAGGGAAGGTGAGAAGCCAGGCGTGGAAACTGTCTCCCATGGGACTCAGCCTCAGATGAAGGGAGAAACGCAGCGGCGTATGGCCACGGAATCCACCGTCTTCTCGCAACATCCATCACCCCGGAGCACTGGGCTAACACAGACTTTGGACTTCAGGTAGCAATAACGTGTCCACATTTCTCCATCAATCGTACACCCCCCTAACGCGGGTAGTAGGGCTTATCGACGGTGCAGGGGGTAAGAATCCACCTGCCAACGCGGGGGACGTGGGCTCGATCCACGGTCTGGGAAGACGCCACACGCCTTGGAAGGACCAAGCCCTCGTGCGGCGAGCACTGCGGCAGCCCTGCTCTGGGGCCCGCCTGCCATGCCTCTGCGCTGTAGCCGCTGAGGTCTTTGCCCCTGGAGCCTGTGCTCCGCAGCAAGGGAAGGCCCTGCGGTGAGGAGCGGCGCCATCCGCCGCAACGAGAGAGGAGCCCACGCTGAGCAACAAGGGTCCGGCACAGCCCCAAACGACCAAATTAAGAAGGTTCGTAACGGGAGCCTGTGTGTCCGGGCGGATGGGGCCGTGAGCGCTTCTGTGCCATCTACTCAGTTTTCTCTAAGTCCAAAAGGACACGAAAACCCACTGTCTACTTGTTATGTTTTAAGAGCTCACAGCCACGTGGGAATGTCACAGGGCCACAGCAGTCGCCTGAGAGGGCTCCCGGGGCCAAGGCTGGAACAGTCTGAGCAGGAAGATGGGTGATGACGAGCACCCACAAGTGCATAGTGATGGAAGCGCATCGTTGAATGAACAAACAAGTGGGGGCGAATACACTAATCTGCACGCAGAAGAAATTTTAAGAATCTGCGTGAATATTCCACACCGAGAGGAGGGGACCACAGCGCCCTCCTCCCTGCAGCCGGGCTGCACGGTGACGGCCTCCCAAAGAGCAAGAAAGAGAGAAGCAACCAACGCCGCCAAGGGCAGCCGACCGAGGTCACAGCAGCAGGGAGACGCCCGGATGCACTCCAGCCTTCGCGAGCTGCGGTTAGGACTGTGCCTCGCCTCTGCGGACTTAGCGCATTTATGTCTAAGCCATTTGTGACCAATTTTGGCTTCAACATACCTTCCTGAAGCGTTTTCTCATTCCTCCTGTTCTGTGTTCACTTTTCTTTCCTATTTTTAATGGATGATTTGTTTTTTACTGTTCTATATTCTACTGCATCATCTGTCTAGAGCGAGGGAAAGAGCTTGAGTTATTTCAAGGGACTGGCTCGCATGAGTGTGGGGCTGGTGAGTCCACAGTCTGCAGGGCGGGCTGCAGGCTGGGGAACCAGAGACGAGTTGGCGCTGCAGCTTGAGTCTGAAGGCCGCCCGCTGGCAGACTCCACCTTCTTGAGGGTCAGACTTTTGTTCTGCTCTGGCCTTCAACGGGTCAGGTGTGGCCCACTCACACCATTTCCTCAAAGGCCACTATTTCCATGTGAATCTCATCCCCCAAACGCTCTCTCAGAAACACCTAGAACAGTGTCTGACCACACATCTGGGCACCACGGCCCAGTCGAGGTGACATGAAACCCACGCGCACAGCGTGAAGATCCTGGCAGGGCTGCCACTTGCGCCAAGTGGGCGCCCAACTCTGGGCTTAGCTTGGGCTGCAGTGCCACGCTGTCAGCTCACCGGGCGAGCCACGGCTTTTCGCCGGAGCCTGCCCCTTCTGGGACCTCAGCTGACGGTCTGCAGCCGCCCTGCACGGGGGCACACACTCTCCCGGCTCCCGTTGTGCAGCGGGCCTGGAACAGCCCCGGTGAGACCACAGGTGCATGTGTCTCCCTAGAGACATCGCTTCCTCAGCAGCGAGTGCTTGCCAATTTGTGGTCCATCTCTGGTTGATTCCATGTGCCATGTCTTGGTTCATTTGGGCAATTTCGTCCAGTTTCACACTTTTAAAAAAATTTTGGTGGAAATGAGGCACTTACATCCTCACCCGTCACTTCTGCAAGCCCCACTGGCTCCATGTATTCTGCGGGCCTGTCCTCAGGCACATAGGCAGCCACAGGTGTGTCTTCCCAGTGAACTGGCCCTTTCAGCAGCACGAGATGCCCCGCTCTGTCTCGGACACTCCTTGTCTCCAAGTGTATTCTACCTCATGTTCATGTGACCACTCCAGCCTCGCTACACTCACTGTTTCCATGGTATATCTTTTCTCTGCTCATTTACTCCCAACCAATGTACCTGACTGCAGCCATGAAATTAAAAGATGCTTACCCCTTGAAAGAAAAGTTATGACCAACCTAGATAGTATATTCAAAAGCAGAGACATTACTTTGCCGACTAAGGTCCGTCTAGTCAAGGCTATGGTTTTTCCTGTGGTCATGTATGGATGTGAGAGTTGGACTGTGAAAAGGCTGAGTGCCGAAGAATTGATGCTTTTGAACTGTGGTGTTGGAGAAGACTCTTGAGAGTCCCTTGGACTGCAAGGAGATCCAACCAGTCCATTCTGAAGGAGATCAGCCCTGGGATTTCTTTGGAAGGAATGATGCTAAAGCTGAAACTCCAGTACTTTGGCCACCTCATGCGGAGTTGACTCATTGGAAAAGACTCTGATGCTGGGAGGGATTGGGGGCAGGAGGAGAAGGGGACGACCGAGGATGAGAGGGCTGGATGGCGTCACGGACTCGATGGACGTGAGTCTGAGTGAACTCCGGGAGATGGTGATGGACAGGGAGGCCTGGCGTGCTGCGATTCATGGGGTCGCAGGGTTGACACGACTGAGCGACCGAAAAAGAACGAGACACTGGGGCAGGTGCGGATGCTCAGGCAGCGTAGACAATCCTAACACCCTCGTGCTTCCATAAGCGGGCTTCTTCCACCCCAAATGAAAGTAGAGCCAACGACCTTGTAAAATCGGCGAGCCCTGTGAAGGCGCTCCTGGGCGCCCAGCGCTCCCTGCAGGCTCAGGCCCTCTGCCGCGCGCGTTTGGGGGCGTCTGAGCACCGTGGGCGTGAGCGGCTGCCACGCCTGGGGCCGGAACTCTTCTGCCGCGGCCGCAGTGCTCGGGGGGAACTCTGAGGCCTGCGCCCCCGCGGCCCCGCGCGCCCGGAAGAAGCGGGGCATTGTGGGAGGGGCGCGCGTTTCGGCGGGTTCCGTTAAAATGGCGCCCTTCTTGCCGGCGCTGCCCGCGGGGCCTTAGCCGGTGGGGGAGCCGGGAGCCCGCGGGGCCGGGGCGGGCAGCCCCGGGCGAGGATGGCGACCCCGGACCAGAAGTCGCCCAACGTCCTGCTGCAGAGCCTGTGCTGCCGGATCCTGGGCAGGAGCGAAGGTAGCGGGGCTGCGGGCGGCTGCGAGGCGCCCCCGGGCCCTCAGGGTCGGGGCGGCCGCGGGAGGGGCCGGGCCGGGCTGAGTCACGGCGGCCCCGGGCGCGCGCGGCGCCTCCGGCCGCGGGCGAGGAGCGGGCCCCGGGGGACGCGGGCGAGGAGCGGGCCCCCGCGGGGCGCGCCGTGCGGTCCCGGGCCCGCGGGGCGTCGCTGCCCGTCGTCTCGGCGCGCGCGGCGGCAGGGGGCGGCGGGGCGGCCTTGCGAGGGCGCTCCGGGCGCTGGCGGCAGCGTTGTCGTCCCCTAGGCACCACGGTGCGGGCAAGAGTCTGCAGGTTTCCCCCAAGCACCACGGTGCGGGCAGGAGTCTGCAGGTTTCCCCCAAGCACCACGGTGCGGGCAAGAGTCTGCAGGTTTCCCCCAAGCACCACGGTGCGGGCAGGAGTCTGCAGGTTTCCCCCAAGCACCACGGTGCGGGCAGGAGTCTGCAGGTTTCCCCCAAGCACCACGGTGCGGGCAGGAGTCTGCAGGTTTCCCCAAGCACCACGGTGCGGGCAGGAGTCTGCAGGTTTCCCCCAAGCACCACGGTGCGGGCAGGAGTCTGCAGGTTTCCCCCAAGCACCACGGTGCGGGCAGGAGTCTGCAGGTTTCCCCCAAGCACCACGGTGCGGGCAGGAGTCTGCAGGTTTCCCCCAAGCACCACGGTGCGGGCAAGAGTCTGCAGGTTTCCCCCAAGCACCACGGTGCGGGCAAGAGTCTGCAGGTTTCCCCCAAGCACCACGGTGCGGGCAAGAGTCTGCAGGTTTCCCCCAAGCACCACGGTGCGGGCAGGAGAGTCTGCAGGTTTCCCCCAAGCACCACGGTGCGGGCAAGAGTCTGCAGGTTTCCCCCAAGCACCACGGTGCGGGCAGGAGTCTGCAGGTTTCCCCCAAGCACCACGGTGCGGGCAAGAGTCTGCAGGTTTCCCCCAACCACCACGGTGCGGGCAGGAGTCTGCAGGTTTCCCCCAAGCACCACGGTGCGGGCAGAAGAGTCTGCAGGTTTCCCCCAAGCACCACGGTGCGGGCAAGAGTCTGCAGGTTTTGCAGGAAGACTTGGAGCTACACTGAGGCGGTGGGACGGCCCCTGTGCTCCCGCGCAGCCTGCCTGGCGAAAGATGGCTGTTTCGGTTCAGCCCGTGAAGTGGCCCTGGCTCCACGCGGGTCTCGCTCCAGTGTCCGCTCGGGTCCTCTGAGAAGCCTGGGCTTCCCCCACCTGCAGGCTCTGGGCGAGGTGCCGGTGGCGCAAAGCGGGAGACAGGGCCTCCTGCTTCCTGCTGACCGTGCAGGGGAGCCGGCAGAATCAGCGCGCTCACAGTGTTGAGCCGTGGCGTGTCTGCGGAAAAAGCGCGCGGGGCAGGTGGCTGTGGAGGGAACGCAGACCCGAGTGCAGACAGCGGGGTCCTCGGCACCCCGGGGCCAAGGTCTTGAGGCGGGTGGGGGGCCTGGCTGTCTTCGTCGTTTGCCTCCAGCGCTTCCTGCGCTCCGAGTTGCCTTTCTGATTTGACATCCGGATCTTCCAGACCTGAGAATACCCGTAGACGCCAGGGAACTGAACTTGGTGGTCAGGACTCAGGCGTGTTTCATTGGGGTTTGCTTTAAAGCAGCCGGCCCTCAGTTGGCCTCGAGTGAAGCGGCACGGTCCTGAGTTACCGTGGTCACAGCTGGACTCTCTGAAGACGTTCACGGTGCCCATCGTGTTTCTCAGAATACTTTTTTTTAACATTTGAGGATCCTGTCGATTGACTTAGCTTCACCCATTCTAGGAGGCTGAAAAACTTCTTTTCAGAAAGTTGTGCACCACCCTCCCATTTAGAATTTTGTCTAAATTAAGAGTAAACAGGCTCCTGTACACCTTAAACTTACAGAGTGATACATGTCAGTTACATTTCTACAAAATTAGAAGGAAAAAAAAGTAAATAACTTATGAGATCCTCTCATAATAAAATGTAAAATTCACTAAAATGATGCTCTCTTTCCTCTGTTGTGGACAACTAGGATTGCCAAACAACTGTATTCACGTTTCCAAATTATGCTTCTGTTCGCTGAAGAATTTATAAGTCTTTAATAGCGTCCCTTGTTCTGCTTTCTTCTGCCTTATGAGTAAAGCAGCAGTGCTAATTGCTGCCTTCACAGTGTTTGAGATTTTAAAGGAATTTCATTAGTCGGTGTTCTGTTTGTTCACTAACTAGAAACTACTTCATTTTCTAGTGATGTTACAAACAACTGGCCTTATGCTTTTATGATTTGTTGCTTTTCTAAGACTATGAGATTGAAGCTATAGACACTTGTTACTTTTTATGTGAACTTCATGTGAATTACTTTTTCATAAAGTATTTTTAAAAATGTGTAGTTGTACTCAACAGACCTTCAGAAACCAAGCCCTGAGCTCTAATGGTGCTTGATGTTTTTATAAAGTTAGTGTAACCATTATTGCCCACCTTTTCCTGCTTGTAACACTTGTGGGTTTGCTGGAAACACCCAGTGCCAGCCAGTGACAGGGGAGGTCTCAGCACCCCTGAGCTTCCCCTGGAGAACATTTTACTTATTATGACATCTTTGGATAGTATTTCTGTCTTTGGAAACATTGTCCTTGACGTTACGCTTCACCTCTGCCAGAGGCAACATTCCTTTCCTTACTTTGTAGCCCTGTTTCTAGTCGGAGATTAAGGAGAAGCGCAGGAGTTTCTGTTAGGTTGAGTGTTTCACGCAAATGCTTAGGTGGGGCTACAGTCCCTTGCACAGTGCGGCCGGACGATGACCTGACCTGGAAGCCCTGTGTGAGGGTCGCGGGAGCCCCCGTGCGGGCAGGGATGGGCCGCAAGTGGTGTTGCTGTGGGTTTTGTGATTTTTGAAGATGGTGAAGAGCTCTCGATAAAGTTCCAAATAAAGAATAGTCTTACTCTTGGGGAAATGAATGTCTATTAGATATACATTAAAACTTGTCATGTATTATTAAAATGTTCACTAAATGTTAATTAATGGGTATGTTACTTTTTAAAGGTTTAGGCTTCACTTGAGAATTGTACTTAATGGGCTCGTTGTTATTTTAAATGAATTAGTATTTAAGTAGTCTTGGTTTACATTTCTAATACAGTATAGATAGATGTGACCCCATAAAGAAAAACTCCCAGGGGCCTCAGTCTTAGACGTGTAAAAGGGACTTAAGACCAGGAAGCTTGAGAACCACCAACCTAGAGCAGTGTTTTGGTTTTGTTCTTGAGTGTTGCTTTTCAGCTGGCTGTGTGGTCAGAGTGGCCTGTGACCCCTGAGAAGCTGATGCGCCGCTGCTGCTCTGGGGAGAGGAGCTGGTGGCCAGACAGTGGCGGAGGGGCGGCCTCCCCGCGTCCGCCGGTGGCCTTTCCACCGCGAACCCTCTCATTGTGGCGCTGGCTCCCAGCGAGTCCGTGCGCCCCGTCTGCTGAGACCGTGGTGTCTGGCACACGGGCCTTCTGACCTGCATCTGGGCTGGGGATTGGTTTAAGAAAAAGCTGATGGATTTTCCAAGTATTTTATCATTAGCAGGAAAGACAGACTGGAAGTGTGGCTGGTGGACAGACGGAAACTGCAGCGTGGCTGCAGAGGTGGGAGGGACATGAGAGACTCATGGACACGTGGAGAGGGTGAGGAGATGGGGGTGTGCTTTTGGCCGGAGAAAATTCAGACGCTTGTGAAACTCTTAGAGTGGGGATTTTTGTCTGACGTCCCTGAGCATGCTGTTAATGGACTGTTGTTTGCAGAGCTCAGGATCCTGGCAGTCTAAAAATAATTTTTAACTAAAATAGTTACACAGCTCTCTTTTTAAATATGTGATTTCAGTGACCTTTTTAATATTTATAAAATTAAAGTATTCTTGTGTAGGAAAATGTTTGCGTGTGGAGCAGCATGAGGAAGAAGATCCCCCTCGAGCCCCGTGAGCCCACGGGAGCACTCCGTGTTCCTCCCTTTGGCTCTTCCCTCCACGTGTCTCACCGTGTTAGTACCAGCGTCGTGCGTGCCGGTGTCCGAGGAAGACGCCGTGCGTGTGTGTGTGTGTGTGCATGTGTGTGTGCGTGCGTGCGTGCGTGCGCGCTGCTGTGGGGAGCGGGGCAGCGGTCTGGGAGCTGGGGGGAGGTCAAGGATCTCAGTGGGCCTAAGCGGGTCCTCGCTGGTGCTGTGAGCTGGGCTCTGCTCAGACTGCCGTGCCTGGCGGGGCGTTTGCTCCAGGGGCAGGAGGAGCAGGCGCCTGCTCCTCAGGATGCTGCGACGGGCTGGAGGCTGTGGCGTGGTCGCGGAGGGACATGCTGGGAGAAGCCGGGTCAGCAGGTGAGGGAGAGAGCAAATGAGCCAAGACGGCGGTGGCCAGGCCCTCTCGCCCCGCGTGCCGTAGGTCCGTGCTCGTGTGGCAGCCGGGATGCCTCACAGCACTCCGCGTGCCGCTGTACCCGCTTGGTCAGCCGCAGAGAATGCAGCGGGCCTGCTGCGACGGCCGGGTGCCAGCCGGGGAGAGCGAGCCTGTCTGAAGTTCCCGCCGCTCCTTCGTCGTCTTCCAGCTTCCCCGCTCCCGCCTCCCCTCCTGGGTCCAACTGACAGTGAGACTCGGCCCACAGCAGGGTTTACTGATCCGCCTGGTTTCCTTTGCTCTCATAGCCTTATGCCTTCAATCTCCCTTTTCCTAAGTTTAGTGGGGCTTCTGAAGGGCGTGGCGACACGCATCTGTGTTTAAGCCGCCCTCTTTATCTGGAATGGCACATGTGGTCAAAAGTTACTGCCCCTGTTGGCAGCTTGTGGCCACTCCTGGTGTGTGTGTGTGTGTGCGCGCACACGTGAGTAAGCCCTGAGTACCGTGGTGTGTGTGTGTGCGTGCACACGTGTGAGTAAGCCCTGCTCCGCAGGTACCGTGGTGTGTGTGTGTGTGTGCGTGTACACGTGTGAGTAAGCCCTGAGTACCGTGGTGTGTGTGAATGTATGTGTGCGTGTGTAAGCCCTGCTCCGCAGGTACCGTGGTGTGTGTGTGTGTGTGTGTGTGTGTGTGTGTGTGTGCACGTGTGAGTAAGCCCTGCTCCGCAGGTACCGTGGTGTGTGTGTGTGTGCATGTGTGAGTAAGCCCTGCTCCGCAGGTACCGTGGTGTGGCTGGGACTTTGCCTGCTCCTTAGGATTATCTGTCCAGTTGGTTTTCTGGCTCCGAGCGGCTTCCAGGCTTGGTGGCCCGCCGCTGTCTTTGCCCATAAAACACTCCTTTTAGTCCTTCATCCTGTTGCTTGAGGCCCTTCGGTCCACTCCGGTAGGACCTGGGGCAGGTGGGAGGTGGCTGCCGAGCGCGCTGTCTTGAGGAAGCGGGAGCGTCAGGCGGTCACCGCTGAGCCTGATTGGCCGTAACTTGCACCCTCTGCTTACCTTCCAGCCGACGTGGCCCAGCAGTTCCAGTATGCCGTGCGCGTCATTGGCAGCAACTTCGCCCCAACTGTGGAAAGAGATGAGTTTCTGGTAGCTGAGAAAATCAAGAAGGAACGTACGTATTTTCCTTCAGCGTCACCTCGCGCTGCCTTGTTAGCCTTGTCGGAGCTTGAGAATGTGTATGTGCACCCACGTGTGTGTCTCTGTCTCTGCAGCTCTGTACATACATGGTAGCGTGGGGACGGCTCAGTTCTTTTACTAGAACAGGGGAGGGGGTTTTAAATACTGTTTCAACAGTGCAACTTGGGATAAGAATGTGAGGAAGATGAGAAGACTTGATATCACTTGCTGCCTCTTGTGATTCAGTTTTAATCCTACGCGCCTTTTGAGCGGGTAACCTAACGTGTTAACTTGGCAGTTAAACAGCCGTGTGAGTTGAGTACTGCGTCTGTTGATTGTCGCCATCCAGAACACCAGCGCTTCGGAGCTTCCTGTTGAATGTGTTCTGAGATGGTGCCGAAGCTCTCCTATGCCTTGTTGCCTTGGAGAAGAAGGCTGTCCGTGTGTTAGCGCCTGGTTAGGAATGGGTCTCTGCCTGTGTGTTCTCCGAGAGGTGTTGAGCACCGGGACCCCCTGTGAGAGCTGCTCCCGTCCTGGTCAGAGGGTCATCCTCTCTAGTCGCCAGGCCCCCTTTCCTCATAGCTCCCGGGCCTCAGGAGTGGGTCCCCGCCGCCCAGGACGCAGCCTTGGCCAGTGCGTCCCCCCTGCGGGCCTGGCTGTTGCAGGCGGTAGCGATGCCTCCTAGGAGGAGGCTCCCACGGCACAGTCTCTACCCGCCCCGGCTGTTGCGTTCTTAACTATAATAATATTGGCTGGCGTCTGCGTGGATGTCCTGTTTCAGAGCTGGGTGCTGTGGTAGCTGGGGGTGGGGTGAGGTCCTGGCTCATGAGCGGCTGGGCCTGGCGGGGGCTTGGTGAGCCTTGCAGGACTGAGGTGGTTCAGTTCTTGGGGTGTTCTAGCATGTAGGTGTATTGAGGTGGGGGTGGTAGGCCGTCTGTCCTGCTGTAAACCTGTACTTTCCCTTCTTGTCTGTAAAACTGAACCTGAGGCCGTTGTAGTGCCTTCTTGGTCTCTGATGCTTAGCACATTTTGGATCACTAGTGAGGACCCCAGTACTGGGTGTGTTCACAGACCGTTTGCTTTGCAGTCCACAGATCCAGGCCCCTGGTGGGCATGTTACATGTGCTGGGAGCAGCTAAAGATGGTCTGTCTTCAGAGTTAGAGGCCGGGCAGCCGTGCTCTCGAGGGGGTCCTGAGGGTCTGTTTTCAGGAAGGAAATTGTGACCGTGTGCAGATGGTTATTCTGCGTGCTCTCTGCGGTTTGAAGCGAGGCTTGCTGTGTAGACACAGGGCTCTTCCTCTGCCGGTTGCCCGCTGGTGCCCACAGCTGTTTGGGGCCCCTGCCCGAGTGCCCGACCCTGGCGAGGGCCCCGGCCTTCTCTGTCAGCTGACCAGCCTGGCGGCACTCGGCCTCACTGGCTCTTCACTACTGTTTATAGATGGAAATGATGGGGTTTTCAGAGATTCTGTTACTTCAGCTAAAGTTAACAGGAATTCTTTGGTTCCAGCCTGATTGTGTTCATGTTTTACAAATATCAGTGTTTTGACGACTTGATGAAACTCATGGAACAGAGTGACTGGTGGTTCTGACTCTTCGGCTCAGGAGCCCCTGCAGACGCCAGTTACCTGTGGCTGTGGGGAGAGTGTCGTAGGAGCGCGCGGTGTGTCACTAACACGCTCCTCTCCGGCCTTGCAGTGACCCGGCAGAGACGAGAGGCGGACGCGGCGCTGTTCTCAGAGCTCCACAGGAAGCTGCATTCGCAGGTACGTGCGGAGTCCGCGGGGCGGCTGCTCTGCACGGCCGCGCTCTGTCGCTTGGGGGTCCCGAGCGCGTCCGGCGCTGCCAGGCTCGGGCCCGCAGGCCCCTCTGCCCCGTCTCCTGTGCCCGCACGATGAGCGCGGCCTTGTTTGCGGACCGTTTTGGCTCCTCAGTGCGGTTGGGTGGACTTGGATTCATTGCTCTGAGTCTGTTTTTCCGCCTCTGATAATATACGTGAAGTTACGAAACAGGAACTGTTCCGTGTGGCCGTTTTTAGGCAGACAGTCTCAAACTGCTGCATCACTTGGTTTTCCTGAACTTTGCTCTGTTTTTAAAAGCAGCTCCGTCTCAGGAGTCATATCCCAAGGTGCTCATAGGCCTCACCAAGACTGCAGTGTGAGAGACCTGGGTTCGATCCCTGGGTTGGGAGGATCCCCTGGAGAAGGGAGCAGCTCACCCACTCCAGTTTTCTGGCCTGGAGACTCCCACGGACTGTATAGTCCATGGGGTTGCAGAGGGTCAGACACAGCTGAGCAGCTTTCACCTTCAGGACCCTGAACGGGAGATTGGTTGGTGACAGCTGTTGTGGCTGCTCACACTGGCCCTTCTGTGATCACACGTTGAGGCGGTTTGATTGGAACGGTTGCTTTTCCACAGTTCAGTTTGGAACCCTGAATGCTTATTCCTGAAGTAGTCATGTTTTAAACAGTAGCCAGCTTCCTGGGGCTCAGGGCGTGGCTGAAGGAGGATGGGAGGTGTCAGGGAGCCGTGCGCCCGCTGCTGCTTGTTGCTGAAACGTCTGGTTCTTGGCAGCTGCAGCTGCGGTCGCTGTTCCGTCCTCTCTCCTGCCCGTCAGGGCCTCTGATCAGCAGCGTGTCCGTGGAAACGAATGGGATCTCTGTGACAACCGTGCATGAACCCTGGGGGGACTGCTGACTTCTGACTGTTTCAGGACCTGGGTTTCCCAGGAATGCCTGATGCCAAGACCCACATCTTAGACTTTAGAACTATTTTCTTTTTGTCTAATATTCTTTTGTTATGGCCTAAGTCAGGCTTACGTGGGGGAGGCATTCACACACTTCATGATGGCACTGTTCTGAGAATCACTGTGTTTGGGAAGCCGGCTATTGAGAGGGTTGTTTCAGGGACGACATGCCATGTGTCGGGAATAGGGTAATCTGAAAGCTTGTGCGCTTCGGGCCTTGGGGTGAGCTTCCAGGGGTTGAAGGCTCCCAGGGGCTTGGGCTCTGAGCGCGCTCTCGCCTGCTGCTGGGGCACTGTGGCCGCGCCTGAAAGCGGGTGCGCTCGGGTGCCACGTCGCCGCGTTGCCGCGTGGGTTTTAGGATGCACTTCCATTTTGGGAAATCAGGGTAACTTAGGAGAGGGGACGGTGAAGCTGCGGGGTAGCACAGAGTTTTTCTTCTGACGTTTTCTTTCTCAACAGGGAGTTTTGAAAAATAAGTGGTCGATTCTCTACCTCTTGCTAAGCCTCAGTGAGGATCCGCGCAGGCAGCCCGGCAAGGTGAGGCTGTTTCACATCGCGGCGCCGCCCCAGGGCACGGTGTTGTGTCGGGATAGCTACGCCAAGTGCTGAGAGGAATTGGCTTCTGTACTCAAGAAAACAATGTTAGAAAAGCAAAAAGCTTGCTTTCTGGGCGGCCATGAGGGTCGAGGGTCTTTTCCCTTTACCTTTAAGGGCATTTTTAGTCATTGCGCTGTGTTCCCTTACGGTGTCTTTGAGAATCACGTACAGCATTGCTTCAGACACCACCTCTGGTCAGCAGAGCAGAGCTGCTGCTGCTCAGGTTTTTGCTGTGCACAGTTGCTGTGAGCCCGGCTTCACTGTTCTTTGAGTCAGAAGAGCTTTTAGGGTTTTCTTCTCAGATGCCACGATGAGCATTAATTACTGTTATATGCTGAAAAGCTCGTTGTCTGTGGGTTCAGGTTTTGACCCATGCAGTGTTTGAAGGTGCGATTGAGCAGCTGCCCGAGTCCCCGAGGGTCTGGTGTAATGAGGTACCCCACCCCAGAAGTCTGAGAGCTTAGGAGGTTGGAGAGCGTGCGCGAAGGAGTCAGATTTACCTTGAAAGCCACAGTCTTGAGTAATGAGCCTTCTTTCCTTATATAACAACGCCAGACTTTTAAAGCTATTTGAGTAACTATTTGATTTTTAGTTTGCTTAGCTTCTGAGTAAAGTGTTTAGTTATCAGACCATGTGGGAGTCTTGGGATTCAGAAAGCTTTCTAAAACTTTTATTGGCTCGAGCATACTTCAGAAATCGGCTGATTTATCGTTCACTGAGCTCAGCACATCTTTGAGCTTCGCAGGTGCTGCGCTTGCCCGCTTTTCTGTAAGTGGAGGGCTGGTGGCAGCTGTGCCTTGTCGGGTGGTGGTTGCCATTTCAAGTGGGAGGGCATTTAAGGTGTGCGTGTCGTTCTAGAGGCCTGCTGCTCTGCCCGCTCAGCAGACGGGCAGCGTGCGCAGGGCCCGCAGGCGCGCTGGGAAGGCGGACGCTCATGTGGCCTGCTCTGCTGCTTGCTTCCCAGAGCTGGTCTGGACTTTCTGAGGTCTGCCTGTGCCACTCCGGGCACAGAAACACAGCTGAAGAGAGACGGAGTGTGAGCTGTCTATTGGCTGGGGACTCGTGTGATTCTGTAGCTGCATTTGCAATGCGCTTATTTTCAGGTCTCCAGCTACGCCACGCTGTTCGCTCAGGCGCTACCACGCGATGCCCACTCCACGCCCTACTACTACGCCCGGCCTCAGACCCTGCCGCTGAACTACCAGGAGCGCAGCGCCCCGTCGGCCCAGAGCTCGGGCAGCCTGGGGAGCAGCGGCATCAGCAGCATCGGTGTGCACACCCTCAACGGCCCGCCCCCGCCGCCCCCGTCCCTGCTGCCGGGGTAAGCCGGCGCTCGCACGGGCCCTCCGCGGTGGGAGCGGCCTTGTTCTCAGTCCAGCATTCAGTCTTCAGAGCCTCGTGCGCGTCCGGGGTGTCTCGGCCCTGGGTCCGACGTGCTCTGGTGGGAGTCAGCTGTCTAAGCACACCCTCCGGGTCGCTCCCATCTGCGTTGACTGTTGGGTCAGCTGCCTCCTGACCTGGTAATGCAGCTGCTGCGGCAGGGCCGGCTCACGGGGAGGTGTGCGGTGCCTTGGTTGGTGGGAACTGGGAGTGGGCTGGCACAGCCGCCTTCAGACCGTGTTTCCCACGTGGGCGTGGCCCGGCGATGCTCCAGTCACTGGGAGTTACTGGAAGACAGAACGTGTGTCCAGACACGGGGATTACAAACAGAGCCTAGGACTTTCTAAAGACAGCACCATGTACCCCCAAATTTAATCTCAGACTCACATTCTGGCTGAAGGAGTCTGGCTGAAACACACTTTCTTATTTTCGCCTTTAATATAAGTAGTTGAAATAATTATTGTCATGATATTGAAAAAGCGTTTTAGAGAACCGTGAACTGAAGTGGTCGTTTAGACTTTCTGTTAAATTTGGAACTATACTCAAAACCATCGTTTGATCAGTGTCTCCCCTGCCGAGGGCGGGGTGGAGGGAGGGCTGTCTCCGGGTCCTCGTGGAATTCCCTGGTGGGCTGCCCGCGGGCGTCACTGAGTGCCGTCCTGACGGGGGTGGCCTCTCCCTGCGGTTGATGTTGCTGTGTGTGACGCTGGTTGCAGATCCCACTGTGTGCGTCAAGTGCTGTGAAGGCTGAGAGATAGACAGGGCAGGGGGCGGTGTCATCGGTTTTTACTCAGCAAACGTGGATGGGTTTCCAGGGTAAAATCAGCAGTGAACCCTAGAGTGCTCTGAGCTGGAAGTGTATGTGGGTGTTTGCAGGCAGAGCCGGGTCGGCCTGTGACAGTGCTGGGAGGGCTGTGCAGGAGGCGGGAGCCCGGGGGCCGCAGTCGGGGAGGGACAGCCGCTCGGGGCTCGGGCTCACCCGGGCCAGTGGCTCAGTGTGGTGACTCAGGGAGCGTGTCTGCAGCGTCTCAGCGACCTCTGTGACTAGCCCGGCGTGCAGACCCAGCAGGCACCTCCTCTTTTCAGACAGTCTCACCCGGGCCCAGGGACAGGCGACTGTCTCCGGCAGCAGCTGGGCGCCCGTCTGGCATGGACGTTGACTGCAAGCCAGCCTTCCTTACAAACCACTACCTCCAAAGGCGTCCCCAGCGCGACTTCCCGCAGCGTGACGCGGCCACGGAGAGACGGGGATGCGGGCGGTGAGTGAGGACGGGCTCCGGGTTTTCCGGGGTTTGCAGCCGACGGCGTCCCGCGCGCCCCGTGGGGGTGCCTGTGTTGGCCTTGTCACCCAGCCCCGCCTGCGCTCACGACTGCCGGGCGTGGCCCTGGGTGTGCACCCTCCTCCTCCTCCCGGCCGGCCTGTTTCTGTTTATCTGGTGTTTGTGGAGGGTCGCCCCGTGCTGGCGGCCGCCCCGGAGGGCCCCCGGCTGTGCTCGGACGGGGCCTCTCCCACTGGAACCTCGCCTCTCTGGGCCTTGCCTTCTTGTGATATTGGGTGACAGCTACGCTCTGAGCTGGCCTTTGTTCCAGGGTTTATGGGGCTCGTAAACCCTCTCCGGTGTGTAAATGCCTGTGGTCTGGTGGGGATGGAGCCCAGCTTACACGCCTGCTGCGTAGTCAGTCAGGTTTCTGACACCGTATGAAACGGTTACCCACCCCTTTGGGATTGGCTTGTGCTGCCCCTGGATCATGTGTTAAACTCCCGCAGTTTGCTTTCTCTTTGAAAAAAGGGCTTTCGGAAGACAAACCATATGATCTCCAGATGCTCTTCAGAAAATCTGTTTTTTTAAAAAATATAACTTCATATTCTTTTCCATCTTAAACTCAGTTAGCTTTTAAATTTTGTTCTGGTTGCAAATATATTACCTAGAACGAGCTGTGTCGTGCAGTTCACCGTACGGAAACCACGTTGCAGGTGCTGTGGAGGTCACCGAGGCGGCCCTTGTCAGAGACATCCTGTACGTCTTCCAGGGCATAGACGGCAGGAACATCAAGATGAGCAGCGCTGACAACTGTTACAAAGTGGAGGGAAAGGTACGGTGCCCTGACCCGCTGCAGCCCTCACGAGTCAGGGTGACTGTCCCCAGGGCCAGGCGGGAGCCGCTGGTCTGGGAGGTGCTGCTCGTTGGCGCGGGTGGTCTGCAGGCGAGGTCCTGGCCCCCGTACCGGCTCGTCCTCCGTGCTCACCTCCTCCCTCGTGTGGTGCCGGTGCCAGGCTTACCTGCCGGACCGCTGTCCTGGCATCTGTGCTCTGACACAGGCCCCACGTGAGGCGCTCCTGCCCAGTTTTGCTTCCTCGGGAGCCTGCCTTTCTCACAGTCCTTGTTGCTGACGATCTGTCCTTCTGCGTCTCTTGGCTGAGGCTCAGGCAGCTGGCCTCACAGATGGCCCTTGCCACGCCGGGCCCTCCTGGGGGTGGCGGCCCTCCCGCCTGACGCGTGTCTGCGCCTGTGTCCCGGGCCTCACTGTCCTCATGTCAGGGTGGTGTGTTGGTGATCTTTAAGTTTCTCATGTTGAAGCCTGAGAATCACAAACATAAAAGTGAAAGTGGTTGGGAAAAAGTAATAAAATTCAAGCGTTAAAAGCAGCTTTTTAACTGTGGACGTGTTTGCTTTTTAGGCAAACCTGAACAGATCCTTGCGGGATACGGCTATGAGACTGGCCGAGCTGGGGTGGCTTCACAACAAGATCAGAAAGTACACAGACCAGAGGAGCCTGGACCGCTCGTTTGGGCTTGTCGGCCAGGTGTGTGCTTCGGTAGCGAGACGCCTCAGGAAGCGCTTCATCTCCTTAGAACCTCACGTGAAAGTCATCCTGAGGCGGGTCCTTTTTACATGAAGCAGGTTTGATACGATGCACTTTGTCAGCCACGGTCCTCTCAAGAAAATAGAAAGCACAGTAAATATTGACACAGGTGATCGACCAGGAAACTTCTAATGTTTTACGAATATTTAGGAAAGCTGACCTGTCCGAGTCACTTTACGTATTTTAATGACTTTGCTTTGACCTAAATTCTCTCAGTTAAACTTTGTTTAATTGAAGGATAATTGGTTTACAGTGTCGTGTTTTAAGTATATATCAAAGTGATTCGGTTATGCGTGTGTATATGTTAAGTTGCTTCTGTCGTGTCCGACTCAGCGTGACCCCACGGACTGTAGCCCACCAGGCTCCTCTGTCCATGGGATTTTGCAGGCAGGAGTACTGGAGTGGGTTGCCATTCCCCCCTTCAGGGGGTCTTCCCAACTTTGCTGTTCACCTGAAGCTGACATGGCATTGTACATCAACGGTACTTCCATGAACCAGAGTAAGAGGCATGTAGCTAAAAATACAGCATCAGTGTGTGGAGGGAGGAAACGCCCTGCAGGTTATGAGCACGGCGCTGCATCTCCGCTGTGCTCCTGCAAAGCCTGTGCTGAGACGGCCCCTGACACCGTTGAGTCCGTGTGTTGAGGTGGTTCACCTGCACGAGCTCCGTGGACAGAAGCAGGCGCGTCTCAGGGCCGTCCTACGCAGCTGGGTAGACCTGTCCTGAGTGCAGCAACCACGACCTGCCTCTCTTTCCACAGAGCTTCTGCGCGGCCTTGCACCAGGAGCTCAAGGAGTACTACCGGCTGCTCTCCGTCCTGCACTCCCAGGTAAGCCCTTGCTTTTATTTCACCACGATCTGAAATGTCGCAGAATTCCACTCTCCAGAATCCCTACGTTTCCTCCCACATTAATTTTAAGGTGTGATGGTCCTGGTGGAAGGGTTGGGCCCCTGTAGAGCTGTGGTGTGTCCTGGAGTCAGCTTGCGGCTCGCTTTCAGGGTCCTGTCGGCCTGAGGCAGACCTCCTGTATCTTGAAGGAGCTGTCCTCTCCCAGAGGCCCTCTGTCTCGTTTACGTGAGGATCACCCCTTCCCCGGGACTTGACGTGGGTTAAGACGTGGGTTAGGGCTCCTGGGTGGCTGTACTCAGCCGTTCTTTTGTTCCCGTTTTTCAGCTGCAGCTGGAGGACGATCAGGGTGTGAATTTGGGCTTCGAGAGCAGCTTGACACTCCGGCGCCTCCTGGTGTGGACCTATGACCCCAAGATAAGACTGAAGACCCTGGCGGCCCTGGTGGACCACTGCCAAGGTCATTCTGTGCGGCTTCGAGGCAGCTGTAGGGAGGGTCACTGAGGCCTGCCTCTGTGTCTGCCCTGTATGCACGGCAGCCGGAAGGGTGCTGCCAAAGACAGGTGGATAGACTTGGACTTCCAGGGGCAGAGCCCGTGGGCCAGGGTTTACGCTCGTGGCGCTCAGGACCTCCCTGAGATGAAGTAGGCGTGGGGGTGTGGTCCCCTGAGGCCTCTTGTGCTCCGGAGCCCCGTCGGAGCTGCCCTTACTCTGCGGCCTCTCCTCGGCCTCCCGCGCCCCCCCTTGGCCCCAGGCCTGGCTCAGCAGCCATGTTGCACGCCCCCATGCGTGCCTGGGTCTCAGCGCGCGTGCTCTCCTGGCCAGGGGCCCCTTGCCTTTTCCTCCTCGCTTTGTCTCTGCGCCTCGGCCTCAGCGTTTGTGTTCACTGTGGCTTCTGTGTCCCCAGGAAGGAAGGGAGGCGAGCTGGCCTCGGCCGTCCACGCCTACACCAAGACAGGGGACCCATCCATGCGGTCCCTGGTGCAGCACATCCTCAGCCTGGTGTCACACCCCGTCCTGAGCTTCCTGTACCGCTGGATCTACGACGGTGAGCTGGAGGACGCGCATCACGAGGTGAGGCGGCCCGCGGCGTCTTCTCAGAGCAGCGGGGCGCCGGGCGCACCCCGGGGTGAGGCGGCCCGCGGCGTCTTAGAGCAGCGGGGCTCTGGGTGCACCCATGGGCTGGGCCTGCGGTATCTCAAAGCAGCGAGGCGCAGGGCACACCCATGGGCCGGGCTTGCAGGCATCTCTTTGGAGCAGTGAGGCACCAGGCGCACCCATGGGGCTCCGGGCGCACCCTGAGGTGAGGCAGACCTGCGGTGTTTCCTTGGAGCAGCAAGGTGCCAGGCGTACCCAGGCCAGGCTTGCAGGCATCTCCTTGGAGCAGCAGGGTGCTGGGCGCACCCGTGGGCCAGCCTGTCCTCCCAACCCCGGGTCGAGCAGAGCCGTGTGTGAGGGTGGGAAATGGTTCTCCCCGTGACTCAGGAGCCTGGGCCGGGTCCCTGCTCCTCAGCACGCTGGCGGCAGCACTGGGGCCTGGGTGTCCTCGTCCTGCTCTGTCCTGGAGGCGCCCATTGTGTGTTCTGATGCCGTCACGGTTACTGGTTAGCTGAGCCAGGTCATCTGTATGTGTATTTGTATCCTACACATTGAAACATACTTAGTTCTGCTAGAAAGCAACGTGTTTGTCCGAAAGTCACTGTTACAGTCATCCCATGAAACTGCAGGCTTCTGACCAGAAGTAGAGAGGGCCCGCCGCTCGGCCTTGACTCTGCGTTATGTTAGTAAAGAAGGGGATCAAGTGGGAGTTGTGGCTTTTAACACACAGTAAGCGGCTAAGAAACGCGCGGATTCTAGAATAAACTTGGCCGTGACCTTGGCAAAGCTCAGGGGTTGGCAGGTAGGCCTGGGCGGAGTGGCAGTGGGAGGTCCTGGCCCTTGTGGCTGGGTTCTTGGGTTCACCTCGGTTCTCGTGGGTGAAACTGCATGTGAACAATGGAAGTAGACAGGACCGCACTGCCCCGTCCCTGGTGTGAGCGCACGCGGGGCCCCGTGCCTGTGCCCTGGGCGCCCCATCCCCTGGTGTGAGCGCACGCGGGCCCCGTGCGTGTGCTCCGGGCACCCCGTCCCTGGTGTGAGCGCACGCGGGGCCCCGTGCCTGTGCCCTGGGCGCCCTGTCCCTGGTGTGAGCCCCCGTGCCTGTGCCCTGGGCGCCCCGTCCCTGGTGTGAGCGCACGCAGGGCCCCGTGCCTGTGCCCTGGGCGCCCCATCCCCTGGTGTGAGCCCCCGTGCCTGTGCCCTGGGCGCCCCATCCCCTGGTGTGAGCCCCCGTGCCTGTGCCCTGGGCGCCCCGTCCCTGGTGTGAGCGCACGCAGGGCCCCGTGCCTGTGCCCTGGGCGCCCCATCCCCTGGTGTGAGCCCCCGTGCCTGTGCCCTGGGCGCCCCGTCCCTGGTGTGAGCCCCCGTGCATGTGCCCTGGGCGCCCCGTCCCTGGTGTGAGCGCACGCGGGCCCCGTGCGTGTGCTCTGGGGGCCCTGCAGCCCCTGTGGCGTGGCTCTGGCGTGGACTCGGCGTTCTACCCGGTGACTCTGTCTGAGCAGATGGTGCTCTTGTAGGTGTGCGTCTCCACCGCATTGATGAGGTGGCCGTGCCTTCATGGGCCTCCATGTGTGTCTAGCAGCTTCTCTGAAGTCAGTCCTGGAGAGGGGCTGGCTTGGCGGCGGAAGGGGCTGCACCTGCAGCTTTGAGTTTGTCTCCTGCGCTGGGGGACTGTCCCCCGCCCACCCTGCACCCCCTTGGCTTATCCCTCCCTTCTGTGCGTCTCACGTGACTCACCCTGAGCAGGACTGTTTTCCATCTGACCCTGGCCCCGGGCTCATGGTGTGGGCCTCCCAGGCAGCTCTCTTGAACACCGTGTTTCCCTGCTGTTGGGACCCTTCCCTCTCCTCCTGCTGCTGCAGAGTGAGGCCCAGCGTCCCACCTTGGCTGCCTCTGGGTGGGACTGACCTACACCCTAGGGTCGAGTTTTCACTCCTTTTCCCTGAAAGAAAAAACCCAGGTGACCCCTGAGCTTTGCTACTTCTGCAGCAGCATTACAACTGCCTCTGGGTCCGCTAGTTGGGCAAGACTAGAGCCCTGAAGGGACCTTCTGAAATGGGCATTTCTCCAGAGGAGACGCACAGATGGCCCACAGGGGTGCTCAGCATCACTAATGGTTAGAGACACGCAAACCGGGGCCGCAGGGAGGCACTACGGCACGTCACGCCTGTCAGGTTGGCCGTCAGGAAACGGCCGATGTTGGCGAGCCTGCAGGAAAGGGGACTGTTGCTGGTGGCGGGCGCCGGGGGCCAGCGTGAGGAATTCCGCCCGTGGCGGTGGCGGGCGCTGGCGCAGCCCCTGTGGAGACAGCACAGAGCTTTCTCAGCAAACGCCGCCTCCTGGGCTTTCACCCATCGAACAGAAGCGCCCATTTGGAAAGAGGTGCGGGCTGGTGTTAGCAGCATCGTTACTGCCGGCTGCTGAAGTGTGGAAGCAGCTGAAGTGTCCCGTCAGCAGGGGCACGAGGAGAGAAGATGCGGTGTGTCCGCAGTGGATACTACTCGGCCAGGGAGGAGTGGGGCTCCGCCATTTTCAGCAACATGGATGGACTTGGAGGGACGTTATGCTGAGTGAAAGAAGACAGAGAAAGGCAAGCGCCGCGTGAGTCAGCCCTTAGCCGTGGGGTCTGGAGATACGGCCGACTCGTGAGCGTGACGGGAAGGGAGCTCACTTGGATGCAGAGAGTAGGATGGAGCTTACAGAATAAAAGCGCGAGTCTGTTAGGACCGTGACTGGAGAAGGAGAGTGTCCTCGGTGCAGAAGCAGAGGAGCTGGAAGCAGCGGTGACTCAGCTTCCTCCTTCGCGTCCCGCGTCGTTTCTGCCGTCAGCCATCAGGCTGGTCCCCGGGTTGGTGAGGCTGAGGAAGCGGACCGGGGAGCTTCTGAGCACGGTGGTTCTCAGGACAGAGCCGCCCCGAGAAGGTCACTCCGCGTGGGACTGCTGGGTGGGCCGGTGCTGGCCGTGCCCAGGTCAGGAGCTGGCCACGCCCGGCCTCTGAGCTGTGTGCCGCAGGCAAGGTGCCTGTGCTCCACACCCAGGCCCCTGCAGGGCTGGGGCAGACACCCTGGCGGCGGAGACGCAGTTGTTTGACACAGGAGGGCGGGAAAACTCTTGAGTCGGCTTGAGTTGAAAATGGAGCCGGGCTCAGAGGTCTGGGAAGAGTCCCTGTGGGTTAGCACTGCCCGCACCCACCCTCCAGGTGGAGAGCAGATGCTGTGATTGAAGGACCATCTCGTGTCTTAGGGAAAAAGCCTGTCTCAGCACCCACCTTTTGTTACAGGAAATGGGGAATGCGTGATTGCGTTTAGGGAGAGCTGTCCGAGACGCCCTTTGACACAAGCGCTGCTGTGAGCGGCAGCTCTCCTGCCTCTGGAGGCCAGCGTTGCCGGCTTCCTGCTGTGCGGTCGGTGCACACTCTGCCGGAAGCGTCACGTTGTCCGTCTTCCCGCCTCCTCACTTGCAGTTCTTCGTGGCGTCGGACCCGACCGTGAAGACGGACCGGCTGTGGCATGACAAATACACGCTGCGCACGTCCATGATCCCGTCCTTCATGACGATGGGCCAGTGCCGGAAGGTGGGCTCCTGCGGCTCGGGCCCCAGCGCGCGCCTGCCTGCGCGGGGGCAGGGCCGGTCTGCGGTGGGACGCGCCTCATGGCCTCGTAGGGTCTGCGTTCTTGAGGTGGAGTGTGTGTTAGTTGGCTGCACCAACGTGTATTTGCATGTGTCTGTTAATAGTTTTTCCAGGTCCTGAAATTCCCCTGGCGCTATCCCCAGTGTTGCTGCTGGTTTTGAGTCAGTGGAATAACCTGTGGCTTTTGAACGTCTGTAGAGCTTGGATGTGCGATCGTTGTAGTTCTGGGTGACGGTGACTCCCGGCTGTCTCCTCCTTCAGGTCCTTCTGATAGGAAAGTCGATAAACTTTCTGCACCAGGTGTGCCACGACCAGACGCCCCCTGCGAAGGTGATCGCCGTGGCCAGGTCTGCGGAGCCCCTGCAGGACGGTACGCGGGCGACGCTGGCAGGGCGCCTGCTGCTCCACGTGGGGGCCTCTCCTTGCCTGCGCACGCGTCGTCGGGGTTTTTCAGTAGAAATCCAGTGTTGAGATGTGGTTTTGGGTTACATGGGTGCAAACCCGCATTAAGAAGCTGCTTGTGTGAATCAGCTCCGGGTACTGCTCCTCCTCCATCTGAAGCTGGGGACTCGGCCCCTCTGGGCCCCGTGTGCTGCCCCCATCTGCCCTGGATGCTGTCTGGCCTCCCTGAAGCCTGTGATGCCCTGATGTGGCTGCATGCTGGCGGCGCCTAGCCGTCATGCCTGTAACACGTGCCATCTCGGGCTTATCCTCAAGACCATCACCCCTGACCCGCCCCATGCCCTCTGAACCACTGTTTCAGTGCGGCCTGGAGTTGGCTCCATTGTGGAAGGGCTGTGACCTTTAAATCTGTGATGTAGTAAGCAGTCCCCTCTGGGCTTCTCCAGGTGGGAACACAGGTGTCTGCTCCATGTCCAGCGTTGGCAGTGTTGTGGGGTCCCAGCTGGGGATGCTGGTGGCCCCGGCGGCTCCTGTGGCCTGTCTTGGAGCCATGGGTGGGCGTGGGCCGATGTGTGTGCGTGAGGAGCCACGGGGGGCGTGGGCCGACGCGTGTGCCTGGGAGCCTCTCCTTCCTCCTCCGTGAAACGCGATTATGTGTGTGTGCTTTCCCTTTTGTTCTTCACAGCTGCAGATTTATTCACAGATTTGGAAAATGCGTTTCAGGGGAAAATTGATGCAGCTTATTTTGAGACCAGCAAGTACCTCCTGGACGTCCTGAACAGGAAGTACAGCCTGCTGGACCACATGCAGGCCGTGCGCCGGTACCTGCTGCTCGGCCAGGGGGACTTCATCCGGCACCTGATGGACCTGCTCAAGTAAGGCGGCGCCGGGCGCTCCCATGCGTGTGCGGGGGTTCAGCAAGGCCAGGGGTCTGGCAGTTGTTGTTTAAAAGAGCGAGTGGCATTAGAGGAAATTTGTTGACCTCGCGTAGAGCCGTGGGAGGATAAAGCCTTGCCACGCCAGTCCCACTAGCTCTGTTTGCCTCGTTTGCGGAGGCTCGTGTGCCTGTGAGTACAGGCCCCGACGGATGTGTAAGGGGTGTGTGCCCTGCTCTATTGGCTTAGCTTTGGGTGAAAGTTGTCTGTAGGGCAAATGGGAGCAAGCATGAGTGTGTGGGGGGAGCAGGTGGGAGGAGCAGGTGTGGGGGCGTGGGCGGGGACACGGGCCTTTCTGACCCTTTAGGGCCACGTTACAGACCTCGTCCTCTGGGTGACTCACCTGTGTTTGCCTTCTGCTTGGTTTTAATAATTGGAGCATCTCATCCTTGGTATCAAACAAAAGCTTCATTTCTTCTCAAAAGTGCATTTCCAGTTTCTAATTTAAAAGGAGGCGCCATCCCTGGCCAGCTTGCCTCGGCACCTGAGCGACGCTGGCGTTGTTGGTCTCCTCAGCCTCTCCTGCCGACATCCTGCGGCCTGAAGGCTGCGGGGCAGTTTGTGCGCACCGCTGGGGAGGGTGGGCTTGGCCAGAGAGCTGTTAGCGTGGTGTGTGGGGCCGCAGCTGCCGCTCGTCCTCAGGGTCTGCTGGCGGTGCGGCTCTGGGTGTCCCACGCCCCGTTGCTCTGGTTTAGCCGAGGCCTGTCCTCCACGGGGATCTGCAGGCGGTGCCAGGGCTCACGCTGCCCCAGGGCCAGGCTGGAGTGAGGAGCTGTGCTTCCTAACACGTGACCTGGTTCAGTGTTTTAGGAATCAAAACTCTCAAGACCAGTTTTAAGCTGAATCGAAATTAATTTTTAAAGGAATGTCTTACTCCCCCAGTGCCCGACGGAATCTCACTCGCCGTTGATTCTGTGAAACTTCTGCTCCCGGGTTGTGTCGTTTCCATCTGTGTTTTTATAATTTGAGCTCTGTGATTTTAAGTTTCTCCAGAGATTATTGTGAATTCAAGTAATGTCCTCTTTTACTTTTATACGAATCTGTGAAGACCAGAGCTTGCCCGTCCAGCTACGACTCTGTACCAGCACAACTTGACTGGAATTCTGGAGACCGCCGTCAGAGCCACCAACGCCCAGTTTGACAGCCCGGAGATCCTCAGGCGACTGGACGTGAGGCTGCTGGAGGTGCCGACTCTGGGCCCCGAGCGGGGCTGTGGGCAGTGCCTCGTGGGGCTTGGGGCCCTGCTGTCAAGGCCGCTCTGGTCTGGGGGTGGTCTGGAGGGGGCGGTGAGTCTGAGGCGGACGTGCCCTTCATCCCTGCACGTGATGCCCGGCGCCGTGTGGACAGAGCTGCGCGTCTCTGCTCGCGCACGGCTGGCGCTCCACACGCTGAGTGGGTTTAGAAGCGGCTTCGTTTACTGTTCTCCTTGGGGTGTGGCCGCGTGAGGGCCGGAGGCCCTGCAGTGTGTGTGCTCTCCCGCAGGTCTCTCCGGGGGACACCGGCTGGGATGTGTTCAGCCTGGACTACCACGTGGACGGCCCCATCGCCACTGTAAGGCCCGCGGGCAGCTTCACAGCTACTGCGTCTGACAGCCTCTCTTGGAAGTGATCGCTTGGCACCAAGACATACCCGCTGAATGAGCACTCAAGCCAGGGGCGTGCGTGTGTGTGTATGTGTGAGGCAGTCACTGAGTGCTAAGTGCTTTAACATTGCAACAGTTGTTAAAGTGCCATTTGTCCCACCGTAGGGTTGGCAGGCACTTGGTAGGTGGGTTGTTTGTTGTGTTCCGCTGTTCTCAGACTGGATCGACTAATTTAGGATCATCTGAAGTGAACTGCGAAGCGTGCTGTGGGGGAGTCGTATTTTCGCTCCTCGGGTAGCGTTTGGTGTTCATTACTCGTTTAAATGGCTGAGGGCATAGCTGTCCTGCTGTGTGTAGCGCTTTCACTGTGTTTAGACAGTTTCACTGTTGGCTTGAATGGGAGTGACCAGCAGGGCTCTCTCCTGCCTCTGTAGTTAGACACCCTCGTCACGCCCAGTCTGTCTTACTGAGACTCGGGAGGATGTCCTTGACCGAGATCCCTCTGGCCTTGCTTGTCGCTTTCCCTCTGAAGTATTGAAGATGGACCCCCGTTTCTTCTCATTCTCGGGAGCTCCCGTGTTGAGGCGCCGCGTCCCCGGCTCTGCAGCAGCTCCCTGGTGGCCTCTGTGGGCGCCGTCCTGGCCAGCCTGCCTGTCCCCAGCGGCCCGGCCCAGCCCGGTGGACTGTCGGCGCCAAGGCCGGGCTCCCCCGCGGCTGCCAGCTCTGCCATCCATCTGCTCCGAGGTGGCAGCTGCCGGGGCAGGTTTTTACACACAGATTCCCTGATCAAAGCTACCGTGTTTTCAATACATAGCTGCCCTCAAGCTTTATTTTTGGTCGTATGCAAATTAGTTTTTTCCCCATTAACGTATATCTTAAACAGTTCTAGTAATTTTAGGGTACAAAACCGGATATTTTAACAAGTTGTTGGAAACTGTCATATCATCTACCATGTTAATATTGTATACTGATGTGTTTTTTTTGTAGTATAAATGATACCATAGCAAAGCCAGCTGCCTCGATTATTTCACAAAATGTGTCTGGAATAATAGCTGAACTGAACTTGGTCTGCATATATGGTTACTTAATTATTGTAGTATCGAGGTTGTATGCTGTGGACTTCGCATAAACGATCGACTGTGCAGTGTTCTGTCTTCAGAATTTTAGATTTTTAAAAGCTCAAGTAGAGTTAGGAAAAGAAGTTAGCATCGTAGATTTATTTGAAAAGAAATTTGGGATAGAGCCTACCTGTGGCTAGTAGGTGTCAGTGTCCATGCCATCTCCAGTGGGTAGGTGGTGCGATGAGAGAGTCTGGGTTGGAAGGATGAGGGGTCTCGGCATTGGTTGGTGGAGGTCCGCCAGGGACTTGCAGGGAAGTGGCCGCTGTCCGTCCGGCCTTTGCCCTCCAGCCCTCGGGTGGGCGTTCGTCTTGGGTTGCTGCGTGCTCAGCCAATGTCTGTCACACGGAACTTGTGGTCATCAGGCCAGGCCGTTGAGTATGCTCTGGCACACTAGTGGTCAGTGAGGCTGTTAACATGAGGAGGCTTTCCTAAAATGGACTGTGTGCGTGCTTACCTACTGCTTAGAAGGTGTGAGAGCTGGTTCTGTGTGCTCTAGCTTCTTGTTTTGGGAGCGCACAGGAGACGCAGCCTGCCCGGGAGGGTGCATGGGCCTGGCTTCTTGTTTTGGGAGCACACAGGAGACGCAGCCCTGCCCGGGAGGGTGCATGGGCCTGGCTTCTTGTTTTGGGAGCGCACAGGAGACGCAGCCCTGCCCGGGAGGGTGCATGGGCCTGGCCTCTTGTTTTGGGAGCGCACGGGAGACGCAGCCTGCCCGGGAGGGCGTGCGTGTCCTGCGCCCCGTCAGCCTGCTTTGCTCTCTGCAGGTGTTCACTCGAGAGTGCATGAGCCACTACCTGCGCGTGTTCAACTTCCTGTGGCGGGCCAAGCGGATGGAGTACATCCTCACGGACATCCGGAAGGGCCACATGTGCAACGCCAAGCTCCTGAGAAACCTGCCAGGTAGCCGCCCGCCCACGGCGTCCGCAGCCCAACGCGGAGGTCCCTAAAGAAATTGAGAAGTGTGCCAGTGGGTTTGTCTTTTGTGAAGAGGCTCGTTTGTAATATCGCTATCTTGACTTCAGTGCAAATCAGGAAAAACAAATTGAGTCGTTAGCTTTTTCTTAGGCCATGAAGTTTCTTATAGTGAAGAATCATATAGTGTTCATACGTGTTTAAAAAAATATTAAGGAAAGAAAGCCGTTTAGTAAATCACCAGCTCATTTAAAATTCACTTATTAGTGTTTTAATTAAAGTCTATCTGGAAATTGCTTTATATACTGATTTGGATCTAACCAGAACATGAAAAGATTTTATAATTTTTACAATGAAAAGCTGTAATAAAACTTTCATGTCAGATAGTTAAGTTTATTTTAATTTTATAAATATTGAATGACTTCAGTTGTAAATTTGAAGTCTTTGTATTGAAAGGGATTTGATCAGAACCTTCGAGAAAGTATTTCCACCAGTTATGTCACCAGAAGAACAAGCAGTCATACCCTTAGTCCTCTGGTGGTGGAAGCAAGTTCTGTAAAGGGGCCCATGTGGGCTCTGCCTGTTCACCAGGCGGAGGCCCCCGAGTTCAGGTCAGGGGCAGCCCCGAGGCTGGGGCTGGCAGGCACCGAGCCCTGTCTGATTGTGCAGAGTCGAGGGCTTGCTGGGCGCCCTCGCTGCCCGTATCCCCGGGACCCAGCCGGTGGCCCGTGGTGCCCTTGTGGTCCTGGCCCAGCTTTCTCTGGGCTCATTTCCAAGAAGGTGGGTAGTGGGGCCCCTGAAGTAGCTGGGGCGGAGGCCAGAGGGGACATGTCCCGTTAGATCCTGCCGTGGTTGTGGACGGTAAGTGCCTTCAGCGTCCACCTTCTAGTGGCCGTGCGCTGCTTCACCTGTGGGACCTTCGGGAGGAGCATCACTGCGTGTTCCTGGCCCGTCCCACCTTCCCTCTGCCCTGCCCTACTCCCTATGGGCCCAGGGTTCCCATCCTCCCCGTTGCCTGAGGTGGGTCCGTTCAGTGTGGTGGATGGACTCTGTCATTATTTCAGTCTTCTAAATAAGCAACTGTGATGTTTATAGACGTGGGGAGATCTGAGCTCTGTAGCAGCTGAGCGTGTTAGCTGGTTGTGGTGCATTTTCTCACGGGGGTATCAGCAGTGTCTGTGTGAACTGGCTTCTCTCTTACTTTGCCTAATCATCAGTGAGTTTACTCCTTGGAGATAACTACACACTTCTTTGATCAATTTTCTGTGTAATTTTAACATAATTCTATTATGTTGTGTTCAGTTTCAGCTTCTTTCACTGAACCTTTTCGCTTGTCATTAAAACTTCCTGTAAAACACTTTTGATAGCATGATATTGCCTCATGTGGACATATTTTATCTTTTCTCTTTGGTTAGTAGTTTTTTTACCTATTCTCCACTAGTATAAATAATGCCGTGTTTTATAAATACGTATTTACGTGCCTCTGAATGTTTCTCTAGCATAGGTGAATTGGAAGTGGAATTGCTGGGGTAACAGGTACGACTCTTGCTCTTACTTTATACTTACTAACGTTTATATTTGTTAGTATTTCCACTTTAACTCTCTTGGTGCGTACTGTCAGGTTGCTTTCTAGGAAAGCTGTACCAGTCCGTTCACATCCCCGTAAACACAGCTCTCACTGGCCGAAAGCTGTCTGTGCTGCTGGTTGGGGTTTTTTTGGGAGGGGGTGCTAACACTGGATATTAAATTGTTCAGACTGTCAGTTTGATAGGTGAACATTGAGGTTCATTTATTTACTTTTATTGTTTGTTATTCTAAGTTTTTTTTGGCTGTGCCCCAGAGCATACGAGATCTTGGTTCTGACCAGGAATGGAGCCTGTGCCCCCTGCCGTGGGCGTGCAGAGCCCTACCACTGAGGGTTCCCGTCGCATCTCCCTTCCAGGGAGGACCCTGGAAGCTCACTTCCTTCCCTTTAAGCTTTAAAATCGCCTTTGCCTGCAGAGCCTCTTCATGTGTCATTGGTGTTTCCTTTCCCAGCAAGTTGCCCTTTTTGCCCTTGATTCTGTTGGGGTACAGGGTTCTTACTTTTAACTTAACTTATAGGACAGTATTTTCCTTGTTAATGGCCAGGCAGCTTGATGAGCAGAGATCCATTGGGTGGTTTGTCTTGTTAACACAGGAGGTTTAGAAACATCCTTCCCACTGTAAACCTGAGGCAGAAATATGGGAAGACTCACAAAATGCCCCTGTAAACGGCGTGTGAGCCCTTCACACCTGAGCCTGCCTGGCCACCTGCACAGTGTCAGTGATGACCGTCCTAGGTGTCCTTTCAGGAATGTTTGTCAAGGTCAGCTGTTTAGAATAAATAGTTAGGCCTGAAAATGATTTGCTTAGGAAAAGAGTTTTTGATAATGGTCTGCCTACATGATTAAATCCATTTATATATATTTAACTGGACAAAAGACAACGTTGATCTGAAATGGTTTAAAGAGGTTTTTTTCCTTTGAAAAGAAATGGTAATTCTTCCATTAGATTCAGTGAATCTCAAAACTGTTGCTGTTAGTGGCAGCTGGGTCTCTGTTTCAGATAAGCTGGAGCCAGGCTGTTAGTGGCAGCTGGGTCTATGCTTCAGATAAGCTGGAGCCAGGTGAGACGGACGTGCAGTCCAGGGTCGCTGGTGGTGAGCTTCCTGTGTTCTTCCTAACAGCTTTTGTGTCAGGGGTCTGGGGGAAGCGCAGGGAGGCCCCCTCCTCAAAGAGTAGTGTTCAGATAGCCCCTTTTTGGTCCTTGTTGGAGATAAAACTGAGCAGGGAGGAGTGGTTGGCTCCCCGTCACCTCGGGACTGTTTTCCTTTCCTGGCGATGAATATGGCAGCCGTCCCTCTCACACTTGGAGTGGTCCAGGCTCGTGGGACGGTGCCGCTAAGGCCGGTGGGCCTTCTTCGCTGTGAGCGTCCCTTTGTGTCTCGTTTCTGTCCCTGTGGATGAGTAGGTCGTCCTCATCTGTTTGCCAGCTTCAAAGCCAGGCGGTTAGTCCTCTGCCCAGCGGGGCTGTGGCCTCGGCTGGTTCCTGGTCTCCTGCCTCAGTGCCGCACCCGGGCGCCGGGCCGGCCATCAGGAAGGGGTCTGTGCAGCGCTCCAGGGCCCCAGTGGACGGTGGATGTCAGATGGGTCTGCTGGAGGCCTGGCCCTGATCGGAGGCCCCGGAGCCGGGGGAGACCTGAGGCCTCACCAGTGTCCTCTGACTCCAGAGACGAGCCGTGAGGGTCGTGGGTGAGGTTACTTTCAAGCACTGCTGCGTCCGCTGCAGCTCCAAGCGGGAGGAGGCGATTCTGAATTTGTGAATACCTGGTTTTAGGGTATTTTTGTATTTTCAACAACTCTCAACGCTGTTTCCGGTGCTTCTCCAGTTGGCAGAAGCGTCCGGTGCAGATGCTCAGAGGCCAGCCGAGGCGGGAGGGGTCAAGCCCTTGAGAGCTGGTGTGTCTAAAGCCAGCCCTGAAGTTCTTCCTGCAGCCGTGAGGGGGCAGTAGAGAATCACTCGCGGTCTGACGCCTCGGTCAACGGAGGGGAGGTGGCCCCTCCTGGTGTCTGTGCAGCTCTCTGCTGCCCACTCGCTCCAGCGGGAGGGGTGCTTGCTTGCGTCCTTACTGGACCTCAGGGTGAAGGTTGCTTTGCTCTTGGGACTTTTAGAATTATGTGCGTATTTGTGGATCAGTTGTGAAAACAGAAGTACTTATGTTTTAACTGTGCTTTAAACGTATTCCCACGGCACTGGGTAAAGAGACTCAGGGCTGCTTCAGGTGTGAGTTGTATTTCTCAGAGTGAAGGGCCAGCTGACAGCTTGTGAGGCCAGCGGCCTCGCGCCTCAGCTTCTCCCCGGTCAGGAGTTGCTGTGGCCCGCAGAGCCCCTGCGTGTGGCCTGGCCTCGGCTTGAGGGGAGTGTTAGGCGCGCAGCGCGCAGTTTTCACCCTGCTCGTGGGTCTCGCGGGGTCGCTCCTCTCTGAGGAGGGGTGCAGACGGGTCCTCCCGGAGCCGCAGCTGTGGTGAGCGGGCTGTCTGGGCAGCTCAGCACAGGCCGGGAGCAGCCCCACTGGTGTGCCGGGGCACGTCTCCTTGTCAGGGTCCCTCCCGTGCCAGTCCCTGGTGGGGCCTTGGGGACAGTGGTGTCTCGTAATGGTCCAGCGGAGTCCCTGAATAAGTGAAAACTCCAAACAGACAGCGGCTGCTCCCTGGTGACCCTCCAGCCTTTCGCTGGTTTTGTAAAGAACAGGAGTGGAGTCTGGACTCTGCCCATCCCCTCCAAGTTCACGTTCCTCCTGGGTGACAAGGTCATATTCCTTAAGGGGATGTCATTTTTTGTCTCCAAATAGCTAGGGAATAGTGAAAGTCTCACACACTGTAGGCAGACCGAGTTAACTGTAAAGAAACCATAAAGTTGATCTTATTCAAGATACTGCGTTATTATAAAATGACTTTTTCTTTAATTTTGAAACTCGGTTACGCTCTGTGCTTTGCATTTCTTGTCAGTCCCTCGTGTTCCGTGGGAGTATTGCTCAGTTGGGCGGCCCTGTCTGTCTGCGCTCGGAGGCTGGCTCGGGAAGGCTGGCGGCCGTGGGGCCGAGCGGCAGAGCCGGCGCTGCAGGAAGACCGCTCTGCCCCGAGGCCTGCCCGGAGTCTGACAGCCGCCCGCTCTCTTGCAGAGTTCTCCGGGGTGCTGCACCACTGCCACATCCTGGCCTCCGAGATGGTCCACTTCATCCACCAGATGCAGTATTACATCACCTTTGAGGTGGGCCCCGCCCCGCGGCCCCGCCCCGCGGCCCCGCCCCGCGGCCCCGCCCCGCGGCCCCGCCCCGCGGCCCCGCCCCGCGGCCCCGCCCCGCGGCCCCGCCCCGCGGCCCGCCCCGCGGCCCCGCCCCGCGGCCCCGCCCCGCGGCGCGGTGTCCCTGGGCCAGGCCGGGCCGCGCCACCTGCTCCCTCGGGCCTGGGTGTCGGTTCCAGGTGCTCGAGCGCTCCTGGGACGACTCCCCTGGGCCTGGGTGTCGGTTCCAGGTGCTCGAGCGCTCCTGGGACGACTCCCCTGGGCCTGGGTGTCGGTTCCAGGTGCTCGAGCGCTCCTGGGACGACTCCCCTGGGCCTGGGTGTCGGTTCCAGGTGCTCGAGCGCTCCTGGGACGACTCCCCTGGGCCTGGGTGTCGGTTCCAGGTGCTCGAGTGCTCCTGGGACGAGCTGTGGAACCAGGTGCAGCAGGCGCAGGACCTAGACCACATCATCGCTGCACACGAGGCCTTCCTGGGCACCGTCATCTCCCGCTGCCTGCTGGACGCCGACTCCAGGGTAAGGTGGCCGGACGGGCCTGTCACGGCGCTGGTGGATGTGTCTGCTGGGGCAGTGGGGCTGAGGCAGGAGCGGGCGTGAGGCAGGGAGAGAGTGCTGTGACCGCCCACCTCCTGGGCGGGGGAGCTGTCCTGACAGATGGGGACCTCTGACAGCCACACAGCCCCAGGCAGCTCGGGAATGAGCGTTCAGGGCTTGCCCCTCCATCGGGGGCGCAGGTGGAAGCCTGACCTCGGGCCCTGGCTGGAGTCAGGACAGGCCATCTGTCAGGATAACCCCTTGTTGCTGACTGTCCCTCCTGCAGGCCCTGCTCTGAACGTTGTGTCTTATGTGTGCTGAGGCTTCTGGGAGCTTTGATTTTATTAAAAAATCTGGGGAAATAAGCAACACTTTGCTTTCACTTGAGATAAATGTGAAGTAGGAAGTAGAATTTCAAGTGCATCTTTGAAGTTTAACTATGTGACTTCAGTGGCATGTCAGGCTTACTGAGGGCCGCTCCCCACTAAACCTGTGCTCACCTCGGGGGCCCTTTTGGGGAGCATGATGTTTGCAGGGCCTTTCCTTCCAGCTGAGTTTTTGAGTCTGCTGGTTAGCTGTCTGTGACTGGGCAAAGATACTTTGAATTAAGCAGACGTACTGGCACACTTGTTCAAAACTGCCCTTCCCTTCCTGGTGCGAAGGCTGGTAGACCGCTTTCTAAAAATCCTCGCAGAATCTGTACGTTTTTTAAAGAATTTTCTCTCATATCCTGTGGGTCTGGTTTTGGCATGTGTCACCAAAAAAAAATAAAATGATGCTTTCCCGTCTCTTTCTGGCCCTCAGAGTGGCTGCACTGCAGACTCGGCTCTGGGCTCCAGGGGTTGGGTGGCACGTGGGGGCTCTCGAGGTCGTGGCGGGGCCAGGAGGTGGGGTGGGCGGGGCTGGCTCTGGCTGCTCCCGTCACTGTGGAGGCTCGGGGACTGGTGTGGATGAATGAGAACAGCTAAGAGCCCCTGAGAGTCAGAGTCGATGTCTGGGTTTACAGTGGTTTTTTGCTAATGGTCAGTGTATTATTTGAAAGGCGTAGTGATTACTACGCATGTTGAGGGCTCTGTTCATAAGAGAAAAGGCTGTTCTCTCTCTCCAGGCCCTTCTCAACCAGCTGAGAGCCGTCTTCGACCAGATCATTGAGCTTCAGAGCACGCAGGATGCCATCTGCAGGGCCGCCCTGGAGGAACTGCAGAGACGCCTGCAGTTTGAGGACAAGAAGCAGCAGCGGGAAGCGGAGGTGTGGTTTGGGGGCGGCTGGCGTGTTGGTTCAGGTGGTGAGCAGTTGCTGTGGAAACTGCAAGCCCGCAGGGGCTCTGCTGCGGCCGCCTTGTGCCCCACTGGGCCCTGAGTGAGCTGGGTGGTCACCGTCACCCAGCTTAAAAACGAATGCAGGCCAAGTGCACGGGAAACTCGGGTCTCCGGCCAGTGTCCCTCAGGGAGTGTCCTGACGCCCGGCTGCGTCGGCGTCTCCGCTGGGCGATGCCTGACTGCGCGCACTCATCTGGAGCGGGTGGACGCAGGTGTGTACACGGGAACTGGACCTCTGCCCTTTGGCTGTTTGGCGACCTCCACGAAGTCTCTAGTTGACAACCTTGAGGTGCACATGCCGAATGAGCTTGGGTCTTGGCGGGGTCCCTAGTATTGGGCGTAGTCTGTAGAGGCTTTGGCTTTTTCGAGGTGCTTGTTCTCGGGGTGGTGACAGATGGCTCTTCAGCCGCCACAGTTCGGTTCTGTGTTGAGTGTTTCCTTGTCTGTGTCAGTGGGGGTGTGACTTGGAAGAATCCAGCGTGTCTGGCACGTTGTCTTCCGTGTATGTGGAGACAGGTGTTTCAGGGCCGTCCCCTCACGGTTCTGACGCACTGGGTCATGGACGTGTGGCTGGGAAGTCACCCTGCTGCTGCACCGTGGGGAAGAGGCCAGGAGCCTGCTCTGAAGCCGAGGTGTGCACAGGTGTGCACAGGTGTGTGTGTGTTGGGGGGGAGTGGTCAGAGAGCAAAGAGCAGGGTGGGCTCCTGCTGGCACGAGACACACAGAAGGCTCCTGTATGTGTCCCCAACATGTGTTCACCCCATTTGCGTTGCCAGGAGCAGGGTTTGTGGCTGAGACATCAGAGCTGGCGACACCCGCAGGGCCTCCTGGGCAGGGCAGCCTGGAGGCTCTCGCCCGTCTCAGGCTTCCTGCCTTTGCTGACGTGCCCTGCCGGAGCCCTGTTTCCTGATTCACAAAGTGGGAGTGAGGATAAATACACACACTCCCCGGGGCGCCCGTTCTCACATGCTCATCCGTGTCAGCTGCTGGGCAGGCAGGCAGTGTTGGGGAAGCCAGCCGTGCTGACTCCCAGACCGCCCCGGCCTGGAGAGCCTGCCCTTTCCCGGGAGCCGTGAGCCTGCGCTCTGGGCCAGGCCGCTCTGCAGACGGCACCCACTGTACGCGCCAGCGCCTTGCGGAGCAGACCTGCATAGTGAGGCGGCTTGTTCAGTGTGTTGTGTCCAGACGGCAGGAGCCGGCAGAGCTGAAACTGTGCCTGAGGAGTGATTAACATTCAGGAGGCCGTGACCCAAGAAGCCGCCGTCAGACCTGAGGCCTGCACATGGGGCCCTGTGCGGGGGCCCGGAGAGCTGTTTTCTGCTCTCTCCCAGCTTCCTGCAGCACCCGCGGATGTGGTCAGGTGTCTGGGACACATACAGGACCCTTCTGTGTGTCTCGTGTTTGGAAGTCTTGTTTTCCAGCAGGAACCCACCCCTCTCTTTGCTCTCTGACCCCCACCCCCCGACACACGTACCTGTGCACACGTGTGCATGCCACGGTCTTACAGCGGGCGTCCCGGACTCTCCCCCATGGTGTAGCAGCAGGGCGATTTCCCGGCTGCGTGTCCTTTACCACGCGTGTCAGAACCGCGAGGAGACAGCCCTGAAACAGCTCCCCCACCCACGTCTACCTCAGCCTGCGTGCGTCTTCGTTCGGAGTCTGACCTCTGGTTCTCCTGACTCAGGGCCAGTGGGGCGTGACGGCAGCAGAGGAGGAGCAAGAGAGCCAGAGGGTCCGGGAGTTCCGGGAGTCCATCCCGAAGATGTGCTCCCAGCTGCGCATTCTGACCCATTTTTACCAGGTGCGTGTCCAGACCTCATGCCGTCCCCTGCAAGGAACACGTGCTGTCGAGGGGCGGACAGGCCTCCCTCAGTCAGTGCAGCCTCGTCTCTGCGGCTCAGACGGGTCGGAACTCCCAGACGCGTCCCCCGAGTGGAGGAGGATCTGTGGTGTGAGCGGGGGCCCCTCTAGCGACTCGGCCCTGGCCCTGGGCCCTGAGGCCCTGGTTCCCAGCGCGCGTCTGCTCCTTAAGCTCTTGAGTGTCCCCTGGCGGGGCTTCCTGACTCTGTGTGCTTTCTAGGCACGTGGAAAGTGAGCAGGCTTTCCTGCTCGGAATTAAGACAGGTGCCCTCTCCGTGCTTGCTTTGCTGCTTCACCGACTCCTGTAGAGCTTAAGGGCCAGAAGGGACGTCTGTTGGCTAGTCCTTTCCCGTGAAGCTGCTGTTGTGAATTCCATCGACGGTGTGACCCCTGGTCCCGGGACCCTGCCAGGGTGGGAGCTGCTGGAAACCCCCGCGGGGCTCCACGGCGGGGGCTCCGACGGCACCTGAGCGAGCGCCTCCCCCTCTGCTTCCGCAGGGTGTAGTGCAGCAGTTCCTGGTGCTGCTGACGACCAGCCCCGACGAGAGCCTGCGCTTCCTGAGCTTCAGGCTGGACTTCAACGAGCACTACCGGGCGCGGGAGCCGCGGCTGCGTGTGTCCCTGGGCGCCCGGGGCCGGCGCAGCTCCCACACCTGAGGCCCAGCGCGGGGGGCCGCCATGGGAACGTTCCCGGGGCCTCCGGGACGGCCGGCTTGGCCAGAGGCAGGGCGTGCTTCTAGGCAGCGGAGCTGACCGTGTTTGTGACGTCACTAAGTTAAACAGGCTGGCTTGCACTATCCGAATTTATTTTTTAAAGTCTTCATATGTAAAGATACCATACTTAGAGGCTTCTTAAGCCCTCCACAATATAATTTATATTCGTCACTTTTTAAAAGATCACACTTTCTTTTAGAGAAAATTCAGGCGATGGATATTCATCAGTTAAGATGGTAACGTCATTGCTATTTTTTTAACATCCTCTTTAGAGGCAATTCTTGTTAATATAACCAAATTAAATTGAAGTTTAATGTCCCTACTAAGGAAACAGAGAGAGCGTTTTATTTTGGTTTTTAGTGTAAAATACTAATCTCTCTAAGGGCCTTTCTATCAGCGTGTTCACACGTTTATCCTTTTTTTCTCTTCTTTCAAAGTTTACATTTTTGTATCTCATTTACTCTCAGACACCTTGGGAAACAGTGTAGAAAAGGGCAGAGTCCTGATGCCTCAATTCTCTGGACATCAGCTGAAGCACCGTGTAAATGTGGATGCCTGAAAAGCTAACGAGGTACTTTATTTTCAGGATTCTGATAAGCATCGGAAAGAAATTGTCTTGAATAATGAAGATTCCCTTTTCCTTGCCTATTTTTTCATTGTAAATATTTATATACTGTGCCCAGATGTTGGGGGGACATTTTTTGTAAAAATGTCATATCAAGTCACATAAATCCGCCTTTATTATGTTGCGTAAGTGAAAACTTAGACAATTAAAAGCAATTATCTTTCAGACGTGTTGGCTCTTTCTCGATTCGTCTGAGGACAGTTCAGTCTCTGGGCTCCAGGGCCGGGGGTCAGCAGGGTCTGCGCTTCAGCACGGGAATCACGGTCTGTGAAGCCAGGAAACAAGCCGTGTGTGCCCCTCGGGCTTGGGTGAGTGAGGGCCCCTGCGCCGGGCAGGGTGAGGGAAGATCGGTGTTCTGATAGCCACACTGGCTCCTCTGGGCGCAGGGTCCCGCAGGACAGGGGGCACTAGGGGCCCCGGCTGCCCAGAGGCAGACCCAGGGTGAGGGGCAGAGCTCCCTAGGATACGCGCTTACTTTCGGTTTAGAAATTCGTGTGGCAGAGCTGGGAAGCAGGTTCTCCAGCGCACAGCTCCCCAGAGGGGCCACTGTGCGCTGCTAGACGGACTGCCCAGAGCCCGAGGGGCTTGGAGCCTGCCTCTGCTCTGTCCTGAGCGTCTCCCAGAGATGAGTCCTTGGCAGAAAGCACGCTCGCATGCCGCTCTGCGTCTAGAGAGCTGTCAAGCAGTCAGGCCGACCTGTGGGCTGAGGAGGAGCTTCCCGGGGCCGGGGCGAGGGCCATGGGGCGGGGCCAAGTGGAGGCTCTCACACCTCAGGACAGGCTGTGGGTCTGGGCCCTGAGGGTCAGGCAGCCTGTCACCCAGCAGGGTCTCACCCAGAAGAGTGGTGTTGAGTGGGGGCTCCACCTGGGGCGGGGGAGGGGAGAGCCCACTGTGAGTGAGCTGTCTGGAGGCAGGAGCCCCCTGTGGCCCCAGGAGGTCACTGCGTCCACCAGAAAGTGATCACTGCTCTCAGCTTCCAGGTCGTCACGGGGGATAGCCTGCATGGGGCCAGTGCGCAGTCCTTGGCCAGGGGCCCTGCGCTGAGTGGACAGGGGCCCCCGGCCCCTGCCACCACCCAGGGGGGCCAGTTGCTGAGGCCGAAGCCCCAAGGCTGGGCTCCTGCTGGATGACTGGCTGCTCATCCTGGGGGGCGAGTGCCCTGTCCCCCGGGCCTGGTCCCCAGCAGACTCCATTGTGGGCGACTCCCTGTCTCTGGGGAGGATGTGTCCTCCAGGCTGGACTCGGACAGGAGGGCACAGCCCATGGAAAACCCCACTTGCAGGGAAAAGAGTCTTGGGTTGAATAGCGACGGTCACACAGACTGGGTCACAGGGCGCCAGGTCCACATGAGGGCGAGAGGGGCGGAAACCACGGCCGCCACAGGGTGGGGGGGGGTGGTTGCCCTGGGGGCGTCTCCACTGCTGTGTGTTCTGAGGGGACCCAGGTGCAGCAGGTGCCGTGCCGGGGTCACCTGGCGCTGGGCCCCGGGCCTCGGGGTCAGACCCCGCGCCTGCTTGGAGTGGGCACCGCAGGGGGTGCACGGCTGCAGCCTCCTCATGCCCCGCCCCGCCCTGTGGACCCAGGGAGCAGGGCCGTGAGCACACGGGGATTTCTGCCTCCAGAGAATTGAGTCAAATGGTACGAGTGATGATGGATATTGTTCTGAGGCCGTGTTTCCAGGTGTCTCTTCAGGAAGAGAACTGCGTTACTCTGCTTTTCTCCCGGTTTAAGGTTTTAATAAAAATGCAAGGAGGGAAAGTCTCATAGCAACTTGCCTGGAGCCCAGCTTCGTGCTGCTGACAGCAGCTTCCACCTGGTGTCCTCCCAGGGGTTCACCAGCTCCACCACTAACCTCACCCCTGCCCCCACCCCTGAGGGTCCCCAGAGGGCGCGACAGCCTGCGTCTGCCTCGCGGGGATGCCGGCCAGCCGCCTCCGTCAGGCCTCCCCTCCCTACCAGAGTGCAGACCAGCCTTGAGGGGGACCCGCCCTACTCCAGGCATCCCCTGCGGCCGTCGCGGCTTCCATATTACCCGGGTATCTGGAGACGCCCCTGTGGGCACAGGGCTGGTCCCACGGGTGGTTCGTTGCCCCACGGGGGCCGGGCCTGGCCCCTGCTGGTTCCTGTCTGGGCAGCTGCACCCCTGTGACCCAGGCCTTCTGGACCTGGTCTGACAGGTGTGGGCAGCCGGTGCCTACCTCTCGCCCTCCTCTGGCGCTGAGTCTCGCTTGGGGTGAAACTTGGACAAGAGTTTCCATGGAGGCCCTGACCTCCCGGGCACACCGGGCTGCCGGTGGTGGCCCTCACATCTCCATCCCCCCCTCCTGGCCGCCACGCAGACCTTGCTTCCCTCTGGTTCAGGATTTCTGTGGTGGGGACGACGTCTGCGTGTTGACCCAGGCTGGAGCAGTAGAGTGAGTGATCAGATTAGTAAATGACAAGCTGTTCCATTCCAGGTGGTCCTGCCTTCTTCCCCGGGTCCCCCTCCCTTAGAGGTTCTTGTCCTCTCTTTAGCTCAACAAAGACAGTGCAGGCTGCCCTGGTAATTGTGTAGCAGAGGTCTCTGCAGACACACTGGCTTAGCTGCGGAGAGGTTGACTTTCAGCTGCACACAGCGCCTTTTCAGCGGAATGGGATCCAATGGAAAGACGTCCATGGAGGGTTCGCAGACAGGAGCACAGCACAGTACCCTGGCCGGCCGTGGTGGGGGCAGCGGGGGTCAGACGGAGGTGCTGCTGCCCAGATCCTCTCGCACCCCTGACCGTGTTCCTCCATGTTCACACGCTCGTTTCGTAAAACCTGCACGGAGCCCCACTTTGCGTTTCCCCAGCCTGGCAAACGTGGCAACGCAACAGCATTGTGTGTGTGTCTGTGTGAATGTGTGTGTGGAGTGTGTGCGTGCGTGTGTGTGTGTGTTTATGTGAATGTGTGTGTGTGGAGTGTGTGCGTGTGTGTCTGTGAATGTGTGGAGTGTGCGTGTGTGTGTATGTGTGTGTTTATGTGAATGTGTGTGTGTGGAGTGTGCGTGCGTGTGTGTGTGTGTATGTGAATGTGTGTGTGTCTGAATGTGTGGAGTGTGTGCGTGCGTGTGTGTATGTGTGTGTTTATGTGAATGTATGTGTGGAGTGCGTGCGTGTGTGTGTGTATGTGAATGTGTGTGTGTGTGG